>NW_028296348.1:0-76135 GCF_964197995.2 Scardinius erythrophthalmus
AGTTGAGCAGTCCAGATGAGCTAGATGTGAGCTGAGGTGAATGGTGGTGGTTGTCCAGCTCTCCGTCTCAGTGTAGTTTCTGTGACAGCGGAAGAGAGAACCGCCCTTTTTATTTTCATATGATCATGCCCTAAAAGCCTCTTTTCCATTTGTGTATTTTATTGTTCCAGGGGATTGGTGGGGAGTTCTTTTTTTTTTACTTCTGTTAATTGTGGTTGTTTGATGGATTGAGAATTAAAAACATTTTATACTATATTATTTGTCTGTGTGGTATTTGAAATTATTTAAAAATGAAGTGTCAATTTTCATTGTTAATGCTTTCTTCCATTAGTTTAATGGACAGACAGCTACAAGTCAGCTATTTTTCTGTTGTGCTTTTAAAAACATTGTTCTGTTTGTTGGAGTGATCTAGAATGTCAACTGGCTCCTCAACATCTTCAGTGATATTGGGGTTGAACTAACTGGAATAAGGGGTTAAGTTGGCAATAGTGAAGAACTACACCTCCATAATCCTTAAGAAAAACGGATTTAAAAAAAATACTATCACGGAAAAATGGCTTTATATTGCACTACTTTATAATTTTTAGGGGCCAAGCACTGAAAGTGCGTAGGCACTTCTTGAAATTGTTGGCGTTCTTATTCTTCCGCTACTACTTCTGTATGGAAGTCTAAGGCAGCCCATAGAACCGCTTGTGGGAAAGTTATGAAATTTGGCCCACTGATAGAGGACAGTCTGAACAGTCACCATAGCAAAATTGGAGTCTCTAACTCAATCCCTCTAGCGCCACCAATTGTCCAAAGTTTCACTCATGTTTATGTTAACTTTTTTTTTTAACCTTAATGGCAAGAAACAAAATCTTTCTGATTCCTTGGCTCAAGCCGATTCAATTGCACCCTATGACGTCATTTTCTGTCATGTAAATCTTTGTCATTTTGAATTCTCAGTAAAACCTACTTTTTCGAACTCGTCCTAGATGGTTGCTCTGATTTTTCACGAAAATTTAACCAGATCATCTTCAGACGATGCCAACAAAAAGTTATGAAATTCAAGTTGATTCATCAAACTGCTCTTGAATACCGCGCAAACTAAATTTTACGTAGCGCTTGCAAAAATAGACTTAAGGCTATATCTCCAAAACGCTTTATCGCCTTCAGACCAAACTTGGTACAAGTCATCACAAGTATGACTTGAGGCTACATGCATTTCAGCACAGTGCCTTTTATTATCTTTTATTCAAAGAGTTCTTTCCAGTTCATCTTGTCTTTGTCTGTGAGAGTCTTGAGCATCTGTATTAACGTTCGATTAAAGCGTTCTACTTGGCCATTTCCCTGTGGGTGGTAAGGGGTCGTCCTCGATCCAGCTACACTGCAGTATTTGCTCAACTGTGAGAAGAGTTGATTTTCAAACTCACCTCCCTGATCATGATGAGTGCGTGTTGGAAACCCGAATTTCAGAGCATAATCATTGGATATTTTGTCAGCCACTGTCTTTCCAGATTTCGATGTTGTCGGGTACACCTGTGCAAAACGTGTAAAATGATCTACAAGTACTAGTATATACTCGTAGCCGCCTTTGCACTTTTCTAGATGGAGGAAATCTACTGACACAAGTTCAAATGTCTGGGTGGTGACAATGTTTGTTAAAGGGGCCCTTGTTTCACGGCTAGGCTTTTTCTGTTTCAGGCAATTACAGCTCATTACATATTGCTCTATTTCACACTGCATGTATGGCCAGAAAAAGCGATCTCTTATCAGCGATATTGTTCTGTCTGTGCCTTGGTGTCCCATCTGATTGTGCAGCTCTTTTAGTGCTGTAACTTTGTGTTTTTCAGGCAATACCATTTTTTTTTCCTGTGGGTTGTCTTTCTCCATAGGACTCCATTTTCGTCTACCTCCAGTTTTTCCCATTCTCGGAGGAGACAACAACTCGGTGCATTGAGTTTTCTCAGTTCCTGACGCACGGGCCTCACTCCAGACAACTTGCACAGCAAAACTGGTCCAATATGTGAGTCGTCTCTCTGATCCTGTTGTATCTGTGCTGGTGTTAATGAGACAAATGATGCACCTTGAGCCTCGAACAAACTTAACTTAACAGAGATGGCCATCGACCATGAGGCATTTGACTCTGACTGTGTTTCTACTGCCTGAGCAGTTGTTCCCACTGCATCATAATACATTTCTTCTGTGCACTCATTCATCAGTTTTTCAACGTCGACTGGCATCCTAGACAAACTTTCGGCATCAATGTTCTCTTTGCCGGGGCGGTATTTGATGGTAAAGTTGAAGTCTGCTAATTCTGCTACCCATCTACTTCCTGTAGCGTTCAACTTAGCAGTGGACAACACATAAGTCAAAGGGTTGTTGTCACTGTAAACTGTGAAAAAGGGGGCGTAATACAAATAGTCACGGAATCTTTCTGTAATCGCCCACTTAAGAGTGAGAAATTCCAGTTTACCTGAATGGAGATGATAGTTTCTTTCTGACGCTGACAGTGTCCGGGAACCGTATGCTATAACACGCAGCTTTCCATCTTGTTTCTGATAGAGCACAGCTCCGAGTCCCTTATTAGATGCGTCTGTTTGCATTACAAATGTGGGAAAAATCTGGGAAAAATCTGGAATGCCAGGACAGGTGGTTGGACCAGGCAGTCTATCAGTCGCTCAATTTCTTTGTGCGAGTCTGTCCATTCAATTGATTTGTGAGATGGCACCACTTTTGCATTTCCCCTTTTCTGCAACTTCCTTCCCTCAGATTGTGGGCTTTCCATGTGCACAGATCCCTTAGTTAACTCATACAGGGGGCTAGCAATGCGAGAAAAGTCTTTTATGTACTGGCGATAATAGCTAAACAGTCCCATAATCTGTCTTAACTTGCCAACTGTTCTGGGTTTTTTGTCTTTTAAAACTCTGATGGCAGCAGTGTCAGCAGGATCAATTTTGTTCCCTTCTGCTGATATTATTCTCCCAAGGTAGCGCATTTCAGCTTTGAATAACTCACATTTGCTTGGTTTTAATTTGATGCCGTACTGTCTCAGTCTCTGCAATACTGTTCTTACATCACTGACATGACTTTCAAATGTTTTGCTGAACACTAAAGTATCATCCAAATATGGGACACATATTTTGTCTCGGAAGCCTTCCAGGCAGTCCTCCATGCAGTGTTGGAAAGCGGCTGGAGCATTCATGAGCCCGAATGGGATCCTGCTCCATTCGTACAGGCCCCAGGGTGTCACAAAAGCTGTCAGGTGCCTGCTGTCTTATGCCATAAACCCCTGTTGGTAGGCCTTTCCCTGATCTAACTGTGAGAACATGGTGTTTCCTCCAAGGCCATCCATGATATCCTAGACTCTGGGTATTGGCTGTCTGTCAGGGTGGGTCTTCCGATTTAACTCCCTGTAATCTATGCACAGTCGTAAAGAGCCACATTTCTTTCTCACACAAACAATGGGTGAAGCGTAGGATGAGTGGGATTTCTCAATCCACCCTTGTGCAATCAAATCTGTTAAATAGTCCTTCATTTCCTCGTATAAGGGCTTAGTGACTGACATGTAGGTTTGTGTTACAGGCTCAGGATCTTTCAATGAGATTTTCAAATGGAGCTTCTCAATACAGCCTATGTCACTATCTGATCTGGCGAAAGAGTTTGACTCCTCCCTCAGCATCTCACGAACAACCTTCCTCTGATTTTCGTCCAGATGGCTGAGATTGATAGGGGATCCCAAAGCTCTGTACTTGTCTCCTGGTTTTTGGTGTGCTGGGCCTGAATGTTGTTTACATCAACAGGTGAGTGTGTTTCCTTAATAGCATTGAGTGGATATACAGATGTGACTGACTGTGCTGTACCGATAACTACTCTTCCTGTTAATGTGATGTCATGGTCAGTGGCATTCTGTACACTCAGGATAATGTTAGGTTGTGCCCCTTTCCTCACCTGGACAAGTGTGTCTCAAAATTCAAGTCCCTCTGGCCACTGGGGATTGTCTTCAGGCTCATATACTAATGTTGTGTCTTCATTAAAGGGTTTCACATTTATCCCATTATCACATTTTAACTGGGTAGACTCGTTCTCTGGCTGGCTATTCTCACTAGGTACTCACTTGTTCGCTCGACGCTCACTGCTTTAATGAATGCCTTAGCTGTCTTTTTCTTTAGGTCAGGAAAAGCCATTTTCACAGTATTTATCAATTTCTCCTCCTCTGTGTCATTTGTCTGGTTTTTCTGACTGTTAATGACTACATGTTTAATGACATTGAAGCCAATAATGGGGCGGGGCTGTTGGCCGCCTTTCATAACAAGTGGGGGTACATGAAACTCCTCAGCGCCTGCTGCTAGCTTAAAAGTCACTTCTACCCATCCCACGTAAGGCATCTCTGTACCATTGGCTGCCTCAATCTGCAAGGGATCATCTGGATCAACTATCTTGGCTATGTCTCTCAGTCTGATGGCAGGGAAATTGTCAGCTTTCCATGCCTTATCAATTGCAGACACCTGCGAGCCGGTATCCCTGAGCACTTGGGTTCTCTTCCCTTGTAGGTAGCAGTTGAGGAGACATTTCTTTCCCACCAGTTCAGTCACTGTCGAATGTTCCTTTTCATCCTTCGGATGTTTCTTTTTTTGTCAGTCGTCATCTTGCATGAATGTGTTTGTTGCGTTTTTGGTTCAGGGTGTGTGGGTGACTTACAGTTTTCTTTATGTGCTGGCCAATGATCACCCTGACATTCTGTGGAACAATAAAGTGCTGTCTTACACACTGAGCATCGTTGGAACTCCTGATGTTTCTCTTGGTCTCCACAGTTAGTGCATTTCTGGGACACTCTGACAGATCTGGTCACTCCCTGTGCCTTGGGGGCAACCACTCTTCGTTTAAAGGGGTCTCTCTAATAGCACTGGGCGGTCCTCTGTATCCTTTGCAGCCTGCACGAAAATTTTCACTACTCCCACACCTGTAGCAATGTCTGCAGTATTCCTCCCCTCGCCGCTGGCACATAATACATCTTGGTTTGGGGCGTGGCATTGGATATCTTTGTGGTGCCAACCTCTGCTGAAACTGGGCTGTTGCTGTCTTCAGTCTTGAGCCACCAGCAGTTTGGTACTCCTGCATTTGTCCACTTGGCTGATGATAAGCTGTGGCACTCTCTTTGTTCCAGGTCGTGAACTGTGGCTGAACATAAGCTGGGTGGTTGGCTGCACTGTAGTCGATCTCTTTGCTAGCAGGAGGATACAGTTTTGGTACGGCTTCTGTCTTATGAATGGATTCTCTGATTTGTGATATCTCTGCCTTGAGGTCTTTCAACAGTACTATGTCGGCTTTGATTTCCTTTAGGTCTGAAAGAACATCGGGAGGGAGTGTGGCAATGCTTTGTTGAGCTGCATATTTTTTGTCGCCACCTGCATCACTAGATTGTACAGCGTGGACGCCAGTGTGTCGCTGTGGAGCAGTCAGTTTCTTTTTATCTTGCCTCTCTTTCTCATTAGCGCATGCCAGATTTAGCCTCTCTAAGAGCAACTCATCAGAAGTAGTCGGCTGCAACAGGTAAGGCTGGAGATCAGTTTTGATGCTGTCATTTTGTAGGCCTGTGAGTACTGTGTGCTCTAGTGCGGGGTCATACTTGAGGCTAGACTCAGCTTCCTGTGATGCAAACAATATTTTCTGTCTTAAGTCCATAGCTCTGATTAAAAAATTCTGTGGAGTCTCTCTATTGCTCTGAACTTCTGTGGTCAGCTGTTCGTATAGCTCAGTTGCACTCATCTCTTGGTAGTGTAAGCGTAAGATCCTTCTAAGGGTTGGCAGAGACCGATCATTTTTCCCTTCAAGATAGCTCCGCAGCTGCAGGCTGGGTACAATGGCTCTAATGACGGCATCTACTATTTCTAATTCAGGGTAACCTTTACTGAGACCATTCTCGATTTGACGAGCCAAGCTGGAGAAGGTAAGCCTGTCCTTTTGTCCAGGTTCGCCAATCTGACCAGAGATTTTGTAGTCTTTTCGCCATGGCGGGCTGTTTGCATGAGAATGGGCTGCGTGAACTGGGGTAGCTTCATGGTTTACTTCACTCATTGTGTTCTTATTAGCCCGTTCCTACATTTCAGTTTCTTTATGTTGTAGCATGAGTTTTAATTGCTCTAGCTCTTTCTTTAATTTTCCCTGCTCCTCATTATCTTTTGCTTTTTCTGATGTGTCATTTTTACTAGCCTCTTGCAGGTTTTTATCATGTCCATGAGACTTAACAGATCTGACATGCCTTCATCTTCGAGTTCACTTAGTTCATCATTTTCAATGTACTGGATAATATGGGAAACGAGCATTACGAGTTTTCCCAGTAATCTTTTCTCGGTTTGTTCCTGATATTTCAAGAAAGTCACTTATCTGCATTAACTCATCTGTAGTGAGTTGAAAAAGAGCTCCTTTAACCTCAAAACGCAAATTCTCAACCTCTGGATCCAGTTTGGCAGGTGAGCTACAAACAGGGCTGTGGTGTGATGTGTTGCCTGTTACCGTGGATTTTGCTGCTCCCTAGTGGACACTGCACCTCAGGATACACGCTTTCCTTGGCTAGGCTTTCCCTCCAACCGTGACTGCACTCTCTGCCGCCTGGGTTACTTTTATGGGATGATCGATGTGTGGTTTCTTCCTCTGTCTCGGGACACCAACCTCACTTCTCTCATCCCAACGGTGCCTCCAAATGTAAAAGCCCTGAAAAGTGGAATAGTTGAATGAATGATGCACAGACACAAACTTTCCTCAGATCATGTGTGTAATGACTGAATATAAAAAACATATGCAACGTCAGTACAGTTTACATACAAAATAATATTCCATAAGTTATACATACAATTCCAACCATTATCTCTAGTCAGCAATTATACCTGCAGAAGTATTTCCCACTTTTAACTACAGAGTAAATACGGCAATACACAAGAGATACAAAACACAATTATGCTGATAACATACATACATAACACTTTACACCTCTAATAATACTCAGTAGATTTTAGAACCGTATAACTTACAGACCAAAACTACGACAAGTGCAACGTCACTGCATA
This sequence comes from Scardinius erythrophthalmus, assembly GCF_964197995.2. Taxonomy (NCBI): domain Eukaryota; kingdom Metazoa; phylum Chordata; class Actinopteri; order Cypriniformes; family Leuciscidae; genus Scardinius; species Scardinius erythrophthalmus. The sequence goes on from NW_028296348.1 coordinate 7,047, forward strand.
GCTACTAAGGGCCGTTCTTTCATCCACGCGGTTAACATTGCTAAAGGCTCATTTTGCTAGCTTACTCGTCGTCATGTAATTGACGTCCTAACTTCACAATGTCCGACTAACTGTGCTAAAAACACTCTCCTCGACACATGTACCCATTCACATAATACCCTGGTAAACAATAACACGTATTATAAAAGATTTATACCTGAAAAGGGGAATAGTTGAATGAAAGATGCACAGACACAAACTTTCCACAGATCATGTGTGTAATGACTGAAGGGAGGAAGCGAGGTGCACCGTAACATAGCTCACACGTTTCCCCTGCTGGAGCCCTCTAGTCTACAACACTCTTGTTCACACTTACTGCTGTTGTTGTTAGAATGACATTTTGCACATGAAAAATAAGAAAAGTACTATACTGTAACTGCTGCAACTAACAGTAATAACTTTAACCATAATATATGATATACCATTAAACTATGATATACCATTAAACTATGAGAATGGCAAAATTACCTTATGAACCCATTAATTGTTACTCTACTGCTTACTCAAATGCTTGCTATGACTTACTGGTAAAACACATTTCCATCTGTCACACATGTAAACAATGAATGGCGACCGCAGAAAGCAAAAGCTGAATCCCGGACATTTTGGACAATCTCGATGGCCGGACATGTACGGGAAAAATAGGATGTATGGTAACCCCTACTACTCAGCTTTCTCCACAGAATAAGAACCCGTTAGCTTAGCTTCCAAATAAAAGATGGCTGACACTGTTTGTACATTCTGTGAGTGAGATCCCACCCTCAATGGGTGGGTTGAAAACATGCGGAACTAACTAGTACTGGCTGTAGTCTCTAGCCTCTGGCCAAAAAATCCCCCGATGACAAAAAATGACGATTTTTGTATCATCGGAGGATTTTTTCCAGACAAAAAATACATAAATCTCTCGTCTCAGGGGAATATGAGGGAGGAAAGCATGGTAATTTGAAAATACTACAGGTTTTCTACTGATACAAAGCTTAATGCTAAATCCTGAAGTATTCCTTTAAGTAAAACGAATGATTCACCCAAACACCTAGCCTGGTTAAAACCAGACCATTCTCAGTAGTAACTGAGTTATGGTCTGGCAAAGCTTCATTAATAACTCATTTCCAAAGGGGCGTCACCAACGGACATCGCTCAAATGCCTCTGGGCGCAATCGGATAGACCTAAAACTATGAAACTAATTGAACTAAAACATATGCTGCGTACCAATTCGCCTAAGTTACACTACGCCATAAAAGTATGTACTCTTTTTGTGAAGAAAAGGTATTTACTTTTGAATGTGTAGCAAAAAAGTAGGCAAGCTTTGGGACATAATACTTCGTCATCTTTATCGGACGGATCTGTCGCGTGCATCCTGTCACTTAAACTGCCCTGTCAATCATCTTGTCACAGTTAAAATCCTCTATTAAATCTAATTTAATTCCCTACTGTTTTGGAAAGAAATGTAGTAGCACGTTCATCTGCCAATGGGTCTTTCATGGACACTGTCCTCATGTGTTTGCAATTTGAATATAATAATGCATTTAAAAGTTGGTGCGCTTCACCAACGGACGTCGCTCAAATGCCTCTGGGTGCAATTGGATAGACCTAAAACCAATCAGAGCGGTCGTCATTGTGTAAAGCCCGCCTCAACGTTTCTGATTGGTGCCATGATTTCGACGGATTAGAAATGGGCTTGAATGAGCTCTTTGCCAGAGTACTTGCAGAGCAAATCTAAATTTGCCGGAAGTTGTCTGGGTTTTCCCAGGCTACCAAACACCCGAATGATTCACCCAAAATCTATTCTGGACTCATTCAGATTCATTCAACATTGAAACAATGCTGTGTGTTGCTCAGAGATGCACAACAGTTCTGCTCTGGCTGTATAGGTAATATTTGTGTTGGCAAAATTGCCGCTGGTGCCACTTCACGTGGGCATTGAGTACGATCCTTGAGCCGCACACTCGACCGCAGATGGAGCAGGGGAAACCAGATACCAGGGGGGCACCAGCCGCCCATAGGTGTCTCTTGATTCGCCTCTCGTGGGCTAAGACTGCACAGTCATCAGCATACTGAAGCTCACAGATTTGGCGGGTCTTTGTCTTTGTGCGGGCCTGGAGCCAACGGATGTTGAAAAGGCTTCCATCAAGTCGGTATTCCACATGGACACCATCTTCATGTCCCATGACACGATGGAAGAGGCAGGTGATGGCAGAGAGGAAGATGTTAAAGAGCATCGGAGCCAAGACACAGCCTTGCTTCACCCCAACGTTTACCTCGAAGGACTCTGACTGGAGTTCTCCCGTGAGCACTCTGGCTTGCATCCCATCATGCAGCTGCTCGGGTCCAACGCTTTTGTTGTTGTTCTACCCGATAGCGAGTACGGTGATAACCCTCTTATGCCCCGTCAGGGCGCTGAGGGTTTACATCACGCGCTCCGCCGCCTTAAGGCGATCTGAGCAGCTCTTTGTTTCGTTTGGTAGACGCACCAAGGGTCTCGCCACCTCGAAACAGAGTTTGTCAAGGTGGATAGTGGACGCGATCGCGCCAGCTTACGCCTCCAAACACCTGCAGTGCCCTATGGGCATCAGAGCCCACTCCACTAGAGGCATGGCCTCGTCGTGGGCTTGGTCCAGGGGGATTTCTATTCACGATATTTGCATGCCGGCGGGCTGGGCCTCCCCATCTACATTCGTGAGGTTTTATAACCTGGAAGTTCCCGCTTTGCAGGCTAAACTGTTATCAGTATAAGTGATATGTATGTTCTGCCCAGTCACGCATGTGCAGACTACGTTCATGTACTGTTAACCTGTTGACCGTTGCCAGTGCGCCCGCGCACTGAATCATTTTTTTTTTATTTAGTTCAAATTTACTATCAGATTTAATGTTATACCTTGACAAACTATACATCATTAAAAAGATATAATACTCAAGTTTCAGTATTTGACCACTATTGTATTCTGAGAAACTTATAGCGACAGTTATTTCTTAATTTCTGTCAGGAGTTATGAAATGAAAAAATGAGTCGATACCTTTGATATGAATTATGCGCGTCAGCCGCTTTCATTCATAAAAAAAAACTCTGTGCTGTCGTCATGACAGCGATACACAAAACAACTTCCCTCAGGGCTTTTAGCTCAAAAATGTGCATATTTGGAGAAATATTGATAGATTCTCAAAGGTTTACATCAGATTTCTATTGACAGGAATAATATTTATTGAATTTATACCCAAATGCGTCGATGTAATCTTTGAGCGTTTGGCACTCTCATTTACTGGGTTTTCAATTCATACCAATAGCCTGAGGGCGCTATATGCACAATAATAACCCATATATGGAACATGAAGAAGAGCCATAATCATGTGACATTCCAGGACGTCACTGATACACACAAAGCTAACAAGAGATCGCGCTATAACATGCAGATACAGATATTTTGAAGACAATAAACATGATTGCAATGATATTTGAGTTACCTGTGTTTTTCAAGCCATGCCAGGTATTTTCATAATAATAGATTATATTTATAATATAATGCTAATCTATAGACCATCATTGTGCAGAATATGATCAAATAGTATATTTTCTGTCTGATTTTTTTTATCTGATGTCAAATTAGATCACAGAAGATTATTTAAAACACTTGACTTGCGTTTTAAAGTAAGTTTGGAGCACAAACATGGTTTTAATCTCATAAATTGTCATGTATTGATGGTGTGCTAAGCTAACATGCTAGCTAGCTCTAGGTGCTTCTATCTTGAAAAAAATGTAACTAAATACAGAGTTTTAGACTTATCTTCAGATTTTAAACATAAAATGTTTAGACATGTGGCTTTAGCTGTAGTGCATTTCTACATTGCTACAGGGTCAACTTCAATTTTATTTTCATGAAGATGTTTCATAAAAATAAATTTCTAATAACTATACAAAACTTTAAAGCTATTTATAACAATTTTTTTCATTATGACAATAATTAATTCTACATTTACAATAAACTGCCAGGTGTCAGCTTTCAAATGAGATCATACTTGTGCTCTATCTTATATGAAGTGCTTATTACATGTGCTGGCCCGTCTCTCCGACTGGCCACCTGTTCTAGGATGTGATTTTCCCCGGTTCCCCTGGGACTCATGCACTGATGCTCATGCACTGATGCTCTGCGCACACGGCGTTGACAAGGGGTTCCCGTAGCGTAAGCTAAACTTAAGCAATACGAGAGAACCTCTCGTGAGAGAACGTACTCGGTTACCTAATGTAACCTCAGTTCTCTCTAGAAGAGGAAACGAGTATTGTGTAACCTGCCGTGTCGCACCACAAGCTTTTGCGCTTCAGACTGTGAAAACCAGATATTCAGCCTACGAGCCCTTGCTTATATACACGCTACCCACGCCCACCCTGACGGTTAGAGGGGCGCGGAGGGCGCGAAGTGACGTCACATAGGGCTCACTGGTAGGCTCGAGCAGTTGCCGCTGTACAGCCAATGAGCACGCTTATGTAGCTTGCCATGGTCTGCCGGCCGTCACACTGCGTTGACAATAAATACAAAATTAAGGATACTTTTTTGGCTTCAGATCTTGAGAAAAGACAACTTTCCCGTAGCGTAAGCTAAACTTACGCAATACTCGTTCCCTCTTCTAGAGAGAACCGAGGTTACATTAGGTAACCGAGTACGGTAATAATGACAAACAGGAAAAAAAGTTACTCAGACATACATTGAGCTGGTCCTTCAGAGCTTGTTTTTCTTTTGAATATCTTTCCAAAATGAGTTGTTTTGTTGTTTGTCTGCATGGAATCCTGTACTTTGGATCAAGTGTATTCACGAATGCTCGAAAACCTTTATCCTCCACAACATATAGTGGCTGCACGTCCTTGATTATGAACTCAATTAGCTTTTGATCCAGTTTTTGTTTGGGAAGACTATGAGCTACAATGAAAGAACAATCATATAAAGAAAACAGCAAGTCAGATAAAAGAAAGACCTTTTAAATCTTATGTGCAAAAAATAACCTAAACTAACCATCTAAGACTGAAATTACTATTAACATATACTACACACTATTATTGACATACATCAGAATTTATGGGATGATTATACTGTATACTTGCTTAGTTTCCCTACACCAAATAATCTTAAAATAAATAATTTGAGTAAACACCTACCAGGGTATGGCATCTTGGCCCCAAACTGTTGTTCAATTGATGGCTGGATCAAACGCCTTTTCGGGGCAGGCGGAGTTTCTCCCTCCCCATCCTCCTTTTGGAATTGCGATTAGGAAAAATAAAAACCCTTAGCTAATGAGTTAATGAGGCTAGGCTACCTAAATCTGTCTAACCACAATAGTTAGTAATTTATTGAGCAGTCTGATTTACATTCCCATCTTTTAAACCTTCAAATTGTTCTGCTTATGTATCTGACGTAAAATGGTGCGTCAGATTAGTTAATTAATTAACAATTAGTAACAATTATTACCTGATCCTCTTCTGTCACCTCCTTTTTGTGAACGGCCCTAAGATATTTTATCATTATAAAATTATGCTTAGTTGCTGTCATTTCAGTGATTTCAAAGTAGCATATTTCTAGAATTTTTAGAAACCTTGAGAATTATTTATCACTGAGATGTTTCTGAAACTTTAAGGCAATATTTTACATTGATCTAAAAGCACTGTTTGGTTTGATTAATGGCACGTTTAAGGTAAAAACAGATTCTAAATACAATTTTAAATTTAGTTTGACCTAAACATTAATTTAGTTTAACATTTAACTTTGTAAAGTTCATATCTTCTTAATATTTCAAGAAGGGTTGAGGCCAAAATATTAAACAAAAGTGAATCTAACAAAAGTGAATCTTAGCAAAAGAAAAATCCCAAATAAAATACAAGAGCCTCCCCGTACACCCTATAGCTAACCAATAAACAGGAGAAAACAAAGATTCATAAAGAAAATGGTTAACCTCCTCTCTATGGCTTCCAAAACAACTGTTACAAGAAAACAACAACAAATTAAAGGTAGGGTAGGTAGGAATTGTCAAAAAAAAATTATTTTCCAAATTTGTTTAAACTTCATTTATATATCAATACATAATTAAAATGTAAGTACTCTGAAAAAGAAAGTATAAAAATCGAGTGTCTGTAGACCTCTCACGACTGTTTTAAAGACAGCTCATTATTTCCATTCACTCCACCCCCTCCCTTCTGGGCTCCTTCCAAAGCCACGCCCCCAAAACACATGAACGCGCGACTCCGACCGCTGAGCTGGAAGACGCATTATTTACCTGAGACGAGCGGAGAGGAAGGAGCACAGTGCATGTAGTGACATCATGTCAGAATCACATGTAATAAAAAAATCTAACTTTATCATTATTAATATAAACAAATAAGATGTATTTTAGTACTCACTATCAAGCTAGCATATTGATATTGGTAAAGTTTAAAATATATTTTTTTAGCTAACGAGCTAGTTATATCTATAAGGCAAAGCTAAAAACAGGTTGTATTGATACACGTTTTTCCATTACCATCAGTTACACTGTGATGAAGATGAATTTCGTGTAAGATTCATAACATATATGGTGTTCTGCATGTAAGAGTTTCCATGATGAAAGCATTGTTGACTCTGATGAGGACTAACTTTACACTCCAGAGACAAGTACCGCATCGTCAGCTCGAGGACAGGTCCGGGGTCAAGGGCGAAGCAGAGGAGGTCGTGCAAGAGGCCGTGCAACTAGGGTCCGAGGATATTGACACGCGTTTTATTTCTTTGCTTATCCAAAGACTTTTTTTTCATTACCTTTTCTAGTACTGTCTTCCTTTTTTTGCCTTGTTTGCCTTCGCTAACTGCATATGCTGGTAATGTGAATTTTGATTGCTCTTTCTCTGCCATTGTTTTGCTATTATTTAGAGGAGCACTTTCTCTAATGTATTTGTCTGTTTAGGTCCCCTTCTACACTGATCTTGAATTTGTCCTTAGTTTTAGAGGGATTACTTATTGTACAGCTGGATAACAATATGCCATAGAAATATATCATTTTAGGTAAACTAAGGGTTTGTCTTTGTAGTTAGAAAAATAATTTAAACACAGGAATGCATAATTAATCCACAAGAAATACTTTTTATTGATCATATTTAAAAAAATAATATTTTTTTATTGAATAAACAGAATTGGTACTGATGCCTGCAAAAGGTTTGTTCTCAACAATCAGCCATAGGTACTATTGTTATTTGAGAGTTCATTACATTAAAGTGAAGCATAGTTGCTCTTTAAAATGTGTTCATGCCTTTAGACATTTGGGATTATTACGAAACATATACCACCAAATGCTGAATGAGGCTTAAGTTCTGTTACCTGTTTTTTTTTTTTTTTTTTCTCTTGGGTCTGCATATTTTTATACAGTGTATTTATGTTTTGCTTTGTTTTACAAATGTATTTATAACAACTGTGTTGACTTTGATGCTAATATGCAAATAGTGTTGATCTGTTCTAACACTGTTCATAGATTAACAGCATAAAAACAGGCAAGACAAATGATGACACTTTCTCCCTTCTTCCATTGATGTCATAAGCTGTGGAATGTGCTGTTAAATGCCCAACATGGTAACACTTTATAATAACGTTCAGTTGTAAGTCATTAATAAGTGGTTAGTTAATGATGAACTAATCATTTACAAAACATTCATAAATGATTAGCAAGTGATATACTAACATTTTATATATGTTTTGTAAATTTCGTTACAAGTCATTTGACTTGAAAGGTCTGATTTACGCACTGTTACAACAGTCATTGTTTTTCTTTCTTTTCACAATGACATTTGAGTTCATGATTTTAATAATGTTTTTTTTTTTTTTTTTGTGGCAGACTAAAGACGAATGACAGACTGTTGAAGTCTGAATCTTGAAGAGATTCTGGCAAACCGTCCGGCGCCTCAGGAGGGGGAAGCAGTGTCCTACCAATGCTGTTTTCAGTGGAGGTGGGCAGCTGTTGACCTCGACTGGGGATGTCATCGGACGGTGGAAGGAATACTTCGAGGATCTCCTCAAGCCCACCGACACGTCTTCCATTGAGGAATAACAAGTTCCATTGAGGAAGCAGAGGCTGAGGGTGGTTCTTCAGAGGCTCAGGGGTGGACTCGTTCATCACTCATGCTGAAGTCACCGAGGTAGTCAAGAAACTCCTCGGTGGCAAGGCACCGGGGGTGGATGAGATCCTCCCTGAGTACCTCAAGTCTCTGGATGTCGTGGGGCCGTCTTGGCTGACACGCCTCTGCAGCATCGCGTGGCGGTCGGGGACAGTGCCTTTGGACTGGCAGACCGGGGTGGTGGTCCCTCTTTTTAAGAAGGGGGACCAGAGGGTGTGCTCCAACTATAGGGGGATCACACTTCTCAGCCTCCCCGGGAAAGTCTATGTCAGGGTACTGGAGAGGAGAATACGGCCGATAGTAGAACCTCGGATCCAGGAGGAACAGCTCTATACCCTCTACAGGGTGCTGGACATTGGTTTGCCCAACCAATCCACATGTGCTTTGTGGACTTGGAGAAGGCATTCGACTGTGTCCCTCGCGGCGTCCTGTGCAGGGTGCTCTGGGAGTATGGGGTCCGGGGTCCTTTGCTAAGAGCTGTCCGGTCCCTGTATGACCGGAGCAGGAGCTTGGTTCGCATTGCCGGCAGTAAGTCAGACTTGTTCCCGGTGTGTGTTGGACTCCGGCAGGGCTGCCTTTTGTCGCCGGTTCTGTTCATAATTTTTATGGACAGAATTTCTAGGCGCAGCCAGGGGCTGGAGGGTGTCAGGTTTGAGGACCACATGATTTCATCTCTGCTTTTTGCGGATGATGTTGTCATGCTGGCCCCATCAGACCAGGACCTTCAGCATGCACTGGGACGGTTTGCAGCCGAGTGTGAAGCGGCTGGGATGAGAATCAGCGCCTCCAAATCCGAGGCCATGGTTCTCAGTCGGAAAAGGGTGGCTTGCCCACTTTAGGTTGGTGAAGAGTTCCTGCCTCAAGTGAAGGAGTTCAAGTTTCTTGGGGTCTTGTTCACGAGTGAGGGAAGGATGGAACGGGAGATTGACAGACGGATCGGTGCAGCTTCTGCAGTAATGCGGTCGATGTACCGGTCTGTCGTGGTAAAGAAAGAGCTGAGCCGCAAGGCGAAGCTCTCGATTTACCGGTCAATCTACGTTCCTACTCTCACCTATGGTCATGAGCTGTGGGTAATGACCGAAAGGACAAGATCCCGGATACAGGCGGCTGAAATGAGCTTTCTCCGCAGGATAGCTGGGCGATACCTTAGAGACAGGGTGAGAAGCTCGGTCACCCGGGAGGAGCTCAGAGTAGAGCCGCTGCTCCTCCACATCGAGAGGGGTCAGCTAAGGTGGCTCGGGCATCTTTTCCGGATGCCTCCTGGTCGCCTTCCCGGGAAGGTGTTCCAGGCGCGTCCCACTGGGAGGAGACCCCGGGGAAGACATAGGACACGCTCCGGACAATGTCTCCCGGCTGGCCTCGGAAGAGCTGGAGGAAGTGTCTAGGGAGAGGGAGGTCTGGGCCCCAAACAGCGGAAAACTGTTTAGCTGTTAGCATCAATCCTCAAAAATCTGAGTCTTTCCATCTGTATAACAGAGATCATGTCCATAATCCACATCTGGAAGGAAGGGGGTTAGGCTGATTTCCAGTTTCTAAGCACAAGTTTCTTAGCCACGATCATAGCATTAGAGACTGGAAGGAAAGAGGTGCGCTGTGAGAGGCCAAAGATGGCAAGTTCAGCATCTGGTGGAAGAGGCTTATTGCAAGCCTGTTTGACCAAAATCTAAAGGGCAAAACCAGAAAGCATGAGAAGCTGTATCCACTGCTAACTTACACCTGTCAATAATGGGTCAACAGCTGTGAAAATTGTATGCAGTTTGGCCTTAGTGTAATGTAAGCAGTGAAAAACTTTGAATTGGATTAGTTGGTGTTTGCTGTTGTTGACTGAGCAGACCTGTATCCTCAGACCCAGGCCTCTTCAAATCCTACTGTAGGGGCTGCAACGCAGCTTTCAAATAAACAAACAAATTTATAAATAAGATACCTTCAGGAGGATTAAAAAAAGTAAAAAAAAAAAAAAAAACATGCTTCTCTAGGTGGAGTTCAAAATGACAAATTCTGGACTTCACATAATGCCTAATTTTTAAATGGCAGAAAAAGTGTGTATGAGGTCAATTAAATTTCTCTATTAACTGAGTAAAGGATGCAAACTGCCCCTCAACATAAAGATGTTTAATAGAACCTAAACCCAGTCTATCAGACAACGGGGTAAAAAATAATGATTGTAATTGGCGTATGGACAGAGGTCTTTTCTGCATTTCTCACCTGATGCAGCTGATTTAACATTTCTCCCCTGATTTTAGATTTTGACAGAATTTTTCAACATAAGCCTGATCTGCTTTCTAATAAAAACAGGACTAATGATGACGAGAATATGACATGTTGCTTTGTGTAAGGGTTAATTAACTCCAGAAGATGGCAGTAGTGCAACATCAAGGATGCGAGCTGTTGTTAAAATCCGACGAAGAAGCAGCAGCTCTTCTTCAGTTCACTGCACTGTATTACATTTATACTTTCAGGTTGTTTGAATAAATCATGAAAACGGTTAATTTATGACAGCCACCATTTATGTTATATATATATATATATATATATATATATATATATATATATATATATATATATATATATATATATATATATATATATATATAATATATATATAAAAATTGTATAGAAACATTAGTCATTAAAAGGTTACCAGTTATGTATTATTAAAAAAAAAAAAAAAAAAAATACTGCATTATGTGCAATTTAAATGTTTGTATAGAAATCATTTGTTACTGACAGGGCTGAACCTGCAGGCTATATTTTACAGCATTACTGAGAGACACCAGCCTGGAGTGATTTTAGTTTAAATCACCATTCTGTGTCATTTTTCATTGACAATGATGCACTATATGTAAATGACATGTTTGTCACAATTCTTGATTTGCCTTCTATTCAAGTAGCGCTGTTAACGTTATTATATTAAAATGTGTCAATCTACCTGTGAAAAATATCAATAATGTAGAGGCCTATATGCCATATACCCAGCGTGTCAAATACAAAAAATAAATAAAATAAAAAAATAAATAGGGGGCTTCTATCCAGGTTTTAAAGGGATAGCCTAGTTCGCCCAAAAACATTTTCTCAGCACTTACTCACCCTCATATTGTTCCAAACCTGTATGAGTTTCTTTCTCCTGTTGAACACAAACAAATTAATTAATTAAACAATTGATGGTAGCCATTGACTTACTTTTTTTTCTTCATACAATGGAAGTCAGTGGTTACCATCAACTGTTTTACCAACATTCTTTAAATTATCTTCTTTTGTGTTCAACAGAATAAAGAAACTCATACAGGTTTGACAACATGAGGGTGAGTAAATGATGACAAAAATGTTTGGTTGAAATATCCCTTTAAGTTCATCTCATGTAGGCTATTTGTTTTTGGAGCAAGATGATGCTAAATACATATGATATTCTCCTGCTTTTCATAAAGCGAGAGACTAACGATCCATACATAGCACCCCAGAACACCTCAAATCCCCATCAGACCAAATCAAATTATTAAAATATGTAAAGAAAAATATCTAAAACTTTGGACAGAAGCAACAGCTCAACAAAGTAAATCAGAAAGTTGTGTTATCCTAAACCGATAATAGAATAGAAAATATACAAATTACTTCCTAAGTTTCAGATGAAAAATCTAAAAAGAAAGTTGTTGTTTTGTGGCTCATGTCTATTAGCTCTTAGGCCAAAGTAAACTGTCATTTAGCAGATATGTGGTAAATTGTGAATTAAATTTTTTCCTGTTTATCTTGTCCAGGAAAACAAACAGAACATACAAATTATTTTTCAGTCACGAGGGTATCCAATTATTGACAAATGACTTTCTCTTTATATGAATGCACATCCCTCTAAAACCACCTACTTTGACTAAAAGTAACACATCATGGTTCATGGCTATGACAAAAAAAAAAGTGTTTATTTGTATTTTATAGGTTATTAGATATTTCAGTACATTTTATATTTTCTGTATATTTTACATTGTTTATTGTTAACTATGCCGCTCCAGCATGCAAAATCTGCTAAAGAATGTAGTTTCCTGTCAAGTTGAGGAAATGCAAGACAGAAAAAACACGCACAGATGATTCGAATGACATTGTGTATCATCTCATAAGGACAAACTTCGCCTTAGTTTGATTGTTTAGTTCAGTCATTGCTGAACATTGAAAGGTACATCTTCAAGGTTCCTGCCCCAGTGAGAAGCTGTTAAACTCCTGAATTTACAACTTGTTTTTCTGACAGTGTGGTAGAGACTTGTCAAGAACATATAGACCCCTTTTGCGCCGACGTCACAGTTACGTCACGGCGCTAGCTGGAGGCAAAACAAACGGAAAACTGGAGGCGGCCAATACAAACCAGCACAGATTCGGCTACATAATAAGGAGCTTAAATTATTATTTTTATTATTAAAAGTTATCTTGTTGTGTCCTTGGGTGCAAGAATCAATGAAAAATGAGTATGCTGTATCTGGAATTTTTATTTCTAGAAAATATTCATATCATTAAAATTGCACCGTAGTGTCACTCTTTACATTGTCGTCTTGGCGCTGGCTAGGCAGAACTGCGGATTGAACCACACAAGCCTTTACATGACCATTCAGCACATAGTTATATTATAGGCATCTAAATATATTTATATGTCCTCAGTTTCTCTTTACCCTCGGTTTCTCTAACGGGTAGGTGTAGAAGTCAGGCCACTCAACCGGAGGTAACAGTTAGCGTTAACGTTAATCCTGTCAGTTCGTCCATTGACTGAGCGTGTACGGTCATCTGGTTCCGTCCGTTAAAATGAACTTTTGCAAATAACAGTCGGCGTCCTGGACAGTGAGTGACCTTGCACATTAAGACAAAATCGGATTTTCTCCAGTCATTGTTAAAAAACAAGCTAACAAAACTTGCAAACTAACGTTATTGAAGCGGCCAGAGAGATCTTTCTGCCTCCAGCTGAGCTCCGCCCACACAAATACGTCACCGTGTTTACCAACTGTAAAAGGGTCTATAGCTATGATTCCATGAATGCTAAAGGTTCTTCATGGAACCAAATTTGGCAATACAGCACCTTTAGGAGTAGAAAGTTCAAAAGAACAGCATTGATCTGAAATAGAATCTTTTGTAACATTATTAATGTCTTTACTGTAACTTTAATTCAATTCAATTGATCCATGATGAATAAAAGTATTGATTTATTTTATTTCTTTCCCCCAAATTTTTTTTTAATAAAAATTCTAACTGACCCCAAACTTTTGAACGGTATTTAATGTTACAAAAGCTTTATATTTGTAAAGTATTCCACTGAAAACAAGTTGTAGAGAGAACCCAACGGCAGTTTATTTACAAACATAACAAGATCAAACATAAAACAAGAGCATGGCACGAACTCAAAAAACATGAACATTGCCGTGACGCTTACCAACCGTGGTTATATTGAAACAAAACTTGACAAAGGCTGCGTTTGAAACCGCATATTTACTTAGAATGAGCATCAAAGATCAGTTTCAGCAACTTGTTTCTTTCCTAAATTAATCAATGTTTTTTGACTAATCTGTTTAATTAGTGGTTCAATTGCTCACTCATTAAGACAGTGACTTATCGCCACCTACTGGCTTAATGATGCAAGATGCGCAAACACAGACAAGCGGAGTGATACAAACAGTAAAAAGTCCCAGTGCTACTAGTGAAATATTCAAACGCATTCGATGTATAGGCCTACAAATATATTTATACAACAATAATGGCAATATATTTAATAGGTGCTTGTGTTGTTAAATGGAGCTTATAGTTTCCACTGTCATTGGCGAAGAACATACAGTATATCTGTGTTAAATAGGAATCCATTGTAATAATGTTAATCTCATTCTGGGCACAGTAGAATATGCAATACCTGCTCTTCCTCCCTCATCTCCATCACCTTCTCTCTTCTTCTTCTCTCAGTCTCTTTATCTTGACCTGTATATCTTCCCTTCCCAAAGCTGAGCTTTAATTGATAGTCTTTGCAAACTGATTATTTCTGTCATCGCATAAATCTTCTATCTTAAAACAGCTGTTTGCTACAATGGCCCAGTAGTGCACAACACAATGAAATTTAAAAAGCAAACATAAGGTCACAACACAACAGAAATGAGCCACAACACAACGAAATAAAGCCGCAACACAACGGAAATGCTCCCAGCCACTAGAGGGCTCTCGGAGCGATAAAGTTAGTTTTCCATGTCACTGTTCTATAGAGTCAGCAGGCTAAAAAATATATCAACACCACGATTAGTTTTAATAGTAGGCTATGTAGCTAGCCATTGTATATCGACATTTATTAATTCAAAATCACCTAAGCCTACGTGCATGATAGCTGCATATACTCTTGAATGCTTTGACGCGATACCACAGCGCATGATCCCTAAGGGAACGTCTGCCAATTTCTTCAAGTTGTTAAAACGTATAATTTGTATTAATTAAAATTACTTTTAACATTCAAAAACAGACATGTTTCCAAATCCAAAGCTTGATTGTATTGGTATAGACTGACTTACTACAGCTGACTTTTTTCAAATACCTCCCTTCATGTATTTACAGTAAACAATTATTTTTTTAGGAAATTTCTGTAATATAATAAAAAAAATATTTTATCATGTTTCAAAAGTTGTAGTTCCTATTAACCAGACTGACTTACAACAGGTGAAATTGTGCCAATAGCTCCCTGTATGCACTGTACACAATTTGTTTTTAATAAAAACATTAGGCCTACTGTAATTCACCTTAAGGTTTTTTTTTTTTTTTTTTTCATGTCCAAAGCTTGTGGGAGGTTCCTCGTGACCAGACTGACTTATTACAGGTGAAATTGCGCCAGTACCTTCCTGTAATTCTGCAATTCACCAAATGGTTTTTATTTTTATTTATCAAATTATATTATAATAAATTATACGTTTTAACCACTTGGTGGATTTGTCAGACGTTCCCTTAGGGATCATGCGCTATGCGCGTCAAAGCATTCTCGAGTATAAATATGCAGCTATAATTCATGTAGGTGACTTGAAGTATATTTTATGTCGATATACAATGGTTACATACTGTTAAAACTAATCGTGGTATTGATATATTAAGACTGCCGACTCTATAGAACAGTGGCAAGGAAAACTAACTTTATACCGCGCTCCGAGAGCGCTCTAGTGGTCGGGAGCATTTCCGTTGTGTTGCGGCTCTATTTTGTTGTGTTGTGGCTTATTTCCGTTGTGTGGTACATTTTCAGTTGTGTTGTGGCTCATTTCCGTTGTGTTGTGGATTCATTTCGTTGTGTTTTGGCTTAATTTCGTTGTGTTGTGAATTTATGTTTGCTTTTTAAATTTCATTGTGTTGTGCACTACTGGGCCACCGTAGTTTGCCTCTTATCTCGCACTGTCTGACCAGAGCCCGTCTACGGAGAGCCTGGCCACTCCCTATTAAGTCCTATTGTACCGAATTTTGTTTGTAGTTCCACCAGAGTTCCACTGGGGGCGATCGCCCATGAGTGCAAAATGAATGGGAGTCTATGGCGCTAGACGGCTAAATTTGTCTCTTTCACCCGATTGCTGTTGAGAAATCTTAGATTTGATTGTAGGTTTTGCAAGTTCAACATGGGTTATAGGTCGAAAGTTGAATGAACGAGTACTTATGTCCTTTCGATTTCTTACAGGTTGAGTTGTTGTTGCCCATAACACGCTAGCATTCTGCTAATGAACGCTGATTGGTCAGTGAAGGACCGATTACGACCAGAGATGCCGCTTGATGGCATCACGGCATCCGAAGCGGGACCAGAAACAAACAAAACAAAAACTCTTCTAGCACGTGTATTTACCTGTGTCAGCTGTGTTGTCGATGCCTCGAGAGAAAAGAAAGTGCAGAGCGCGAAAGAACCAGAGTGACTGAAGGATTGCTGTAAAGCAGATTCTCTGGCCGTACGATGTGTATGATGTCATTGACATTTTAAAAAGACTTTTTAAAGCAAATAAGTGACTCTAAAAAATCTAACACCCAGCAATGTGTAATTTCTTTGCATATCCTTTCGGATACAACATTCAAATTACTAGACAAAAAATTATTTCCTGAGAAAAGTAGATTTTGAGGGGTATAGCCATAGATATCATATAATAAAGGCTAGATGTCTCGTGCGCACTGCTGGCCAATGGAGGTCAACGTCCGCACGTGGCGGCCATCTTGCCACAGGCAGCTTGCTCACTCGTAACATTGTGTTTTAATGCTGCATGTACTTTTTAAATAACCATAACTTGCTAAATTTTCTACCGATTTTCAAACGGTTTGGTTTGTTATAAACGTCAGAGATGTAGTTATGACACTGTATACATATGAATAATTATAACCATGGACTTCAAGCATTCGGAATTATAGCCACGTTAATAACGTTTGTAAGAAACCAAACCGTTTGTAAATCCGTCAAGATTTCAGCGAGATAAGAGTATTTGTGTTCGTGCTGATCACTCACCTTACATCAGTTTCCACAGAGCCCGCCAGAAAGCCTGCCTGTGACAAGATGGCCGCCGGTGATGCCGTTCGAGACTCCGCCGTAAGACATCTAGCCTTATATGGATATCTATGGGTATAGCGCCATAGACCTCCATTCATTCTGCACTCGTCCTGTGAGCGCCCTCATATGGAACCAGAGTGGAACTGCAACCAGTTCAGAAGCCGGAAGTTTACTGAGAGTGGAACTTCTCCCCTTATTAGACATTGTCTGGTATGACCCTTAACTGAAGCGTGAAGCACGTCGCGCTGGAATTCACGCTCGGCTCGCGCTTCTGTGAACATAAAGCCCCACTACTGTGATTTAATTGGTCATCTGGTCACTCGGTGTTTGAGTGCTGAAACTGCTCAGAACAGAAGGTCGGTCATTGCCGCACCAAATTAGAGTTAATATTAGGAAATTATTTCACAACCTTATACACAGAAAAAATACCCAGGTCAGGACCTCGGGGACCGATGGTGGGTAGGCTATGGCCCTGCTTATTCATTCAAAATTTAAAAGAAAAGCAATAGTCCACACTGCTGCTAGAATAATAACGACACAAAGGAACAATGTTGGAATCACTTTCAAAACGATTTTTTTTTTTTTTAGGAGCTTGAGCATTTAAAGTGGCAGACAACAGAACAGCAGCGCACGCTCATAATAAACAGAACATTACCATGCGTTGGTGTGGACACTAAGATCTTGTTTTGTAGTTACAGCACTGGGAATTAATGTTTTGGTGTTTGCGATGGTGCTTTGAGGGCCGCAATTTGCTTTATAGTTTATTTCTTAGGGTACGTTTACACGACAACAATATTTTAGAATAGAAGTTTTTCCTTTGATTTTTCCGCATACAGACGACACCATTGTCAAAACGATCCCCATTCACACGGATTCGCGAAAACTACTAAAAACCATGTGGTCTGTTTTAACACGTAATGGCGTCATCATTTTCACGAATTCGCTTTTTTGTTGTTAACATGGAGGCTTTGCACTTCGAACCCCGTTTTCAGGCACCCAAAACGCCATTGTTGTGTAAACAAACGGCCCAAGCGCTTCAAAAGTTTTACATTTTTAGTTGAAAACGGTGTCGTGTAAACAGCCCCTTAGTTGATTGACAGGGGTAATGATCAGATACTTTGTTTCACAGTGGAAGAGGGCATAACTGTGATGATACAGTCACAGATGAGGGAGTCTGTGTGGCTGGTGTAGTGTTGGTGGTTTTATCAGGTGCATCGGTATCTTGAGACACTACGACCTCGGGAAACTTATCAACAAACACTCTTTCAACAAGGCTTAACTTTTTGTTGCTTGTGTTTGCTCTGGTTTTAAACAAGCAAAACTTGACATGTCAAATATGGTCTTGAGTGCTATAGGTTCCTACAAGGCACGTCACATTTCTGTTTGGACTGCAGATTTCTGACAGCTTCACTAGTAATGACCTAGTGACTTTGATGGCAAAGAATTTTTTTTACTAACCCAAACTTTTGATATTGGTAGTGTATGTATAGCAACCTTACCCAACCCTACCAACCTGTTGCCAAGATGAATTGCTCTAAACTGTATTGAAAGGATGCAAATTTGCATTCCTCAGAAGCCAATCCAAAAGCCACAACCATTGTGACGTTCATCTGTTCAGGGAATGTTGAAAAGACAATATGGCGAGAAGCATGGTAATGGAATTTATTCAACTTGAGTGTTATTTGTATTAATTCATTTGACTCACCCTGCAGTCATCAAGGAGTGGCAGTTCAAACACTGCAGTTCGTATGGTTTCCATGACAGGTGTGTGGAGTCGATCACTTGAATGTGATTGGTGGATGTGATTTTAAAATGAGGTGAGGGGGGGATAGAAGTAGGCTATCTTCTGACATTTTTGTCAACCACTCCTCTTATTATTGTTTTTGTTTGTTTTTTTCATAGTTTTTAAATGATTTAACATCTTTAACTTGTATGTAGCTTTAACTTGTATTTCATGCAACAGAGATATCTAAATTCAATAATCAAATTATTAGTATTAAACTATTCAAATAAATTGTTGTTTGTTTTTGTTTTGTTTTGTTTCTTCATGTTCTGGCCTGAATGGACTAAATTAAATTTGCCTGTCTGGAATCAAGCATATCATTGTCATTATATTACATAGTTTCTGTTTGGGTGGGGAATTCAATCTCATGAACAAGTGTGCATGTGTCATCCATTCACTTATCACTCTCTTACACATAGTTAGTGAATGGCAAACTGGTGAATCAGTCAAATTGACTGCTCCTTGTAATGTGAACTTACTAGTTTTGTAAGTGTACTTTTTGCTGTTTGTGAGATTAGAGTGAGGTTGCTTTCACAAAGTGTTACTGCATGTCATGTACTAAAAGATGTGTAACTGTGCAATTCAGAGAACTGTAGAATTCCCTGGCTTTTTTTTTTAAGTGTGCATGGGTTTGCTACGTGATAATGGTCTCCTTGTTCAAAAAAGAAGGCCCATTCTCAGGAAGATGCAGCATTTTGCCGCAAAAGACAAAAAAAAAAAAAAAAAAAAAAAAAATTGTTCAGTGTAACATCAGAAAATTTGCCGTTCATAACACTTATATTGTTTTGTAGAACATAGAAATTGTTGATTATACAAATATCTTTTGTTAAAAATGTAAACATTGTTTTAAACAATATACTTTATTCACTCTTAGAAGAAAATGTTCTATATATAACCTTTTAGGTGTTCCCTTTGTGGGCTCGACTAATGAATTTAGCTTTAATTATTATTAGTATTTATTTATTTTTGTATTTTTTTAATAAATACATTTTATGAATTAAACCACTCATAAACATACTATATATATTTTTTAAATATCCTGTTAAACATCAGTATTATGCAATCATTTAAGACATTTATCCTAGAACCTTTTTGGCATAAAGAGTTCTTTAAAATTAGGTCAACAACCCTATAACCTTTTTTTTACATTATTTTCCTCATTACACTGTAACATTTCTGTATTCCAAACCTACTGTGATGGGGGTCAATTTACCTTTATTCATAGTGCATTATAGTGCAGTTAAAATGTAATAAAATGATGGAGAAAAAAACACTAGTTAACAGTGACATAATATGTATAAACTGCTTTTAACTTAATGCATTTTTTTTTTTACATTACATCACAATTGTCAGAGCTTCTTTAAAATCTTTTTCCAACTTGTGAATTGTGTGTTTGACGAAGACGCAAACTGTTTTTATTTGTTTTAAGTTTTATGGTAAATCTAACATAATGTGTTTTGGTTACCATTTACTTCCATTGTATGGATAAATAAAAAAGCACATTTCTCAAAATGTATTCTTTTCTGTTCCACGGAAGAACGCAACCAGTGTCCAAGCACTGGTAAGTGGAGGAAGGATAAATGAAAGCGAGTGACCCAACACACTTTTAGACAACAAAAAAAAGATGTAAAAGATGTATTGATGTACAGCTAATCTGGGAGTATTAGATCACTGAACTTGCTGGAAAAAGTAAGGAACATGCACAAATGGTCATTTAATCTCTCCACAATAGGTGTGTCACCAGGTAACCAGTTATTTTTCACATTTACTCTGTTAATCTTGATAACTATAATACATTTTTGACAGCTCTAAGATTTAAAATGTGAAGACTGTTTAGCAAAGTTTTAACGAAAATATTTGTTTCATAAATTTGCATAACATTTTATTTGTTAGTACAGATATTGACTACTGGTATTGTGTAATAATGTTTAATCCTTAAACATTATTACATAAACATGTTTAATCATGTCAGTACACTTCTCATGGGAAGAGTTCAGTAGGCAACTTGTGCACATTTAAAAAAAACATTGATTCTTATGTTTATTTAGAAAGAATTAATTCACGTCATTGATTTTTATACTGACAGTACTGACGCTGCTGTATGAGAACAGTTTTGCTTTGTAGATGAAATTAACAAATTTAATAACTGATTATCTTTTCATTGGAAGTGAATTGGCACTGAACTGACTTCAGCTGAACAAAGCTGATATCACTGTAAAGCTGCTTTGAAACAATCTGTATTGTATAAATCGTTATATAAATAAAGGTGACTTGACTTGACTTGACTATCAACATAAAATCATAAACATGATAGCACACCTAAATCACTCAGACATCTATATGATGTATGCGTTTTAATCTTCAATATGTTCAATATGTCTAAAAAAATGCAAACTGGGAACATTTTAGAGATATTTATGAATCAGAATGTGTCAATCTGGTATTATCAAGATGTTTATCAGATGTATGATGCAACAACTGGGGAATCAGGTCGAAGACTTTTGAAACAAAGGTAAAGGGTAAATGTGTGGAATCTGAGGAATGAGGAGGGTGGAGGGGACACAAGCATATAGATGCAGGGTTGAAATCGTTTGAGACTCGTACAGGGAAATGTTAAAGGTTTTCAGCGTGGAGATCGGGAAATATGAGAAAATGTTTATGAAATTCATTCAGAGTTTTAAATCCATTGCTTTAGACTTGAAATGGAACATGCGAAAAAACGAATGACTTTGACCCCATTCAGTTTCCAAGCTCTGACAAGGACAGTGTCATACACTTCTTTAAGATATATATTGTACTCATATTCTTTCTAATCAATATAATATGTATGACTTAAAAAAAACCACCCAAATGTCTTCATTCAAAAGAAGCCACAATTATGCCTGTTCATTGTAGTTGGCTTATGTCATCTCATTTACTAAGTTTCTGTTCAGAAGGGAGGTGCGCACTAGCAGGTTAAACTGCCTTGCCGAAACTAGGTTAAATAAAGTGATACAGTGATATGCATCTCAATGGGACCATGCCTAACACATTAGCAACTGCCCTTTTATCATTTTTAACACCTCACATTTATCATTTACTAAGAGTTGAACATTTTAGCAGTGATAAAATGGACAGTATGATTTTCCCAGTTTCAAATGTCATAAAAAAATAAGATGAAAGCATATTGAAAAGAAAGCATTTACAATACTGTACAACACCTGTTTAATGTGACATTTTTTTAAATATAAATAATTGATTAGGCGGAAACTAAAAACTTCTGCTATAATTATAAGAGGCTTGTGACCATTCTGTGGTGAAGTTGAAGTTTTGGCATGAGGAAAGCATTCTTGCCTGTTTACCAAAAGTCACAAGGAAAAACTAAGTAACATTATGCAACAGTAAAAACAGCCATACAACCAAATAAAGACTGTAATAATAAATTAACTTTTCTATTTTAATATGATTTAAAATGTAATTTCTTTATGTAACTTATATAATTTAGGGTACACACAACAACGATATGCTTAAAACTGAGAAGTTTTTCATTTGAGTTCAGACGACACCATGATAATATTGATATATTATTTATTTGATTTGAATTTAATATGGATTTATTATTTAATCCATATAGAATTTGTTAGAATTTATAATGACAGCTTATAATGTGTGAAATTATAGGAGCATAAGAGATTATAAGAGCATACGAGATTTTAAGAGATGTTTGCGGTTAGCAAATTTTTGCTCTAGTTTGTTTTGGAACAAACAATATGAGTTACAAGGAGCTACATTTTTAGCCAGTTACGTAGTTTCCTCATGTTTGCTCAAGAACTTGAAATACAACATGATTGGCAACAAAACACACCCTTTATTTGTAAAGACAAGTAACTCCTATCCTCACAGACTGTTCTCAATACACAGTACCAAAAAAAAAAAAAGAAAAAAAGAAAGATATATACTGTATATATATATATTACACACACACACACACACACACACACACACACACAGACACATATAGATGGTGCAGGCTGATGGGTCCTTAACGCAAGCTGATGATATTTACAGCATTAACATACTTGGCATAAGCTGGTTCATGTCGCATCTGTAGCCAGTGAGCTTGCTGCTCAACATTTAAATGGCAATTTAATTTGCAGTGTGCTTTCAGAGTTTGTCTAAAACCCTTCAACTTCCCCAGTTCCACATGTATAAATCTGCTATGGGTAATTGATATGTGCTATTTGTGCAGACATACTCACAGCAGTGTTTCGGCGTATGTATTGGTCGTAGAAAGTACCTGTGTACTTGCTCTGAAGCAGCATTCCACCAAGACCAAATGCATAAACATTGTCATATCCATCACCATGCTAAAAATCTCCAGAGAGTTGTCATAATAGAAATGTCATTGTTGCTTTTATGAGTCATCCAAAGGCATACCAGGAATGTCCCATGATCAGGCTTTACAGAGCACGTATCACCTTCTCAAAATCACTAAAAGAGAAAGAAATGGCTTTACTTTCTCAATTAATCGTATATGGAAGTGTTTTTGCGAACACATTGGATATGAATTTTGAATTAATTTTATTGGGGGAAAATGTTACTTCAGAAAGATTAACTTCAGTCAAGGATGTTGAAGTACATATTTCCACATGAATAATGTACAGTTTTACTAAGTGATGGCACAGAGTACTGTTGAGTGTTAAAAGATGTAAAAACTGTTTTGCAGCCATAATTTTTCAATTTGCCATTATTGGTCAAAAACAGGCAATGCGACATGTAGGCAGGCTACTGTGATCATGTACCGTCACATACCACGAAACAAAGCTATTCCTTTTTACAGTTGTTAATCCAGTTTGTCAGCAAACTCCCAGCTGAACTCTCATTGGTCCATTCTTCAGAAGAAGAAAAAAACGGTCTCCCTTTAAATGCCCTCACACCTGTCTGAGGTGACCATATAACGGATGACAGGAACCTTCCTTGAAAACCTTGCTATACGGAATTACTTGGATTGCTTTTTTTGACCCAATATTTAAAAAAGTAAGTAGAAAACGTTTTCAGTTGTTCTCTGTATCCAGAGTGAAATAAAATATAAAATGGTATACAAAATGCAAACATTGATTGCAAGTAATGGTGCATGAAGAAATGCTTGATTTTGAACTTCGGCTCATCATACTTCTATGCTTCATTTTTTAGGCGTATTGCCAAAAGAAGATCACAATGGAGTGGAGGATTATTGTAGCTGTTCTGTGTCTAATTGGTAAGGATCTAGTAGTGATACTTGTTCCAAATTATTCTGTATCATTGCACATGAATTACAAAAGAATTTTCACAACAATCCAGCGGTAAAATATATTTACTCTCAAAATCCACTGCAGTCAAATAGGCTTGGTTGGTGATGATCATCATTAATGTAACTGTCTTGAAAGAGACATGGATTTTTTTATATATATATATATATATATATATATATATATATATATATATATATATATATATATATATATATATATATATATATATATATATATATGAAGAGTTCAGATGCAAAAGCCTTTAAGTGCCATCTGAAATTTTCTTCTAGAATGATATTTTTATCAAGCTTGTATATTTAAATTCAGTAATTTCACTTAAATGGCAATGCAAATTACATATTAATTGTCATTTAAGTGAAATTACTGAACTTAAATATACAAGCTTGATAAAAATGATAATTCTATAAGAAGATTTCAGATGGCACTTAGAGGCTTTTGCATCTGAACTCTTCATATATATATATATATATATATATATATACATATATATATATATATATATATATATATATATATATATATATATATATATATATACATATATATATATATATATATATATATATATATATATATATATATATATGGATTGCATTCTTACCAGTATACATTTGTCAGCCTAACTAACCACATGCTAAACTATGATGTTAAATCTTCAGCAATCTTCTCTCAGCTTCTCTCATTTCCCCTAATTTCACCTTAAATAGGAATCCTACATGTGCCAGGAAATGCTGCTCAAATGAACAACAGCACCAACAGCACCATTGCTTATCGATTCACTTTACACTTCAGCATCAACGACACTTTCCTGAATGTCTACGTAAACAATACCAATAATGCAACCGTAGACCTGAAAAAGAACATCACCACTCAGGTAATATTTTTGGCCAGTGAGGAATGGTTAAAATTACACTGTATTTTTTTTCCAGCAGTGGGTTCAGCTAAAAGAGTACCAACCCGATCTCACAGCAATTCATACCTATTTTGCGAGGTGGCTAATTCATACAAATTCATATGACCTCACTCATATGAGTTCGTATAATTTTTGCTAAATCTTACATATTTTACGAGTTGCCCAATTTGTATGAGATCGTACGAATGAGCTACAGTACCCCTGACCCCGCCCCTAAACCTACCCAAAACTGGGGTTTAGACTAATTGTACAAGTGAGGTCAAACGAATTTGAACGCATTAGCCACCTTTTGCTCACTCGTACGAATTGGTCGTGAGGAAATAAAATAAAATTGGTAGAGAATAAAACAGATAAAATGTGTAATTATATCCTCCTTATTTTTAACATAGAGTGGGTGTGGCCATATCTATGTGTATGTTCATGATTGAATTTGCTAAAATGCCTACTTTGCCTATTTTTCAAGTCTCGCAGACAAAGATATTTGCAGCATTAGAAAACGATACAGGATTTGATCATTTGTCAAGTTATTATAATAAAAAGAAATGAAAACCATAATTAAATATATGTAGAGCTGTATGGAGAAATGTCTTAATGTGTTTGTTAATGTTTTGTAGGTTGAGCAACTTTACAAGAACAAATATACAAACTTTGAACGCTTCGAAATTTTGCAAATCAGGTAAAAGCATAAAAGTGTAAAAATCAAGATAAATTATTTTAGCTTATTGTTTGAATGGTTGGTTGGTTACTTTGTAAGTCAACTGACCATTTGTTCACCCAGTTCATTCATTTCTTATTTTCCTGTGTTCTCTCCCAGGAATGGCTCTATAGTGACAGAGGGAGAACTTCAGTTTAACAACAGTGGCTCTAAGCCGAATGTGTCAGACCTGACACAAATCTTGAATAATGGAAGTTTCACCTTCACAATAATTCAGAATGCCACCAGGATTGATGAGGTCACACCACAGAACCAGTCGACCACTGGTCAGTGTGTGTTTACAGATTTAACTTAACTAAAGAACTTTGTTGTTAAATAAGGCTTCAAGGCCACATTAATTTTGTTTTTTGACACTTTTGTTGAACTTTGTCCCCTTTTAATTTTACCCAAAGCAGCAACACCTGCAACAACTCCAGTTACGAATCAAACTTCAACTGCAGTTACAACAGTCTCTACACCTGCTAAAGTTGCAAAGATTAATTTAGTCTTCAGTATTGTTCAAGACTTCAAGGACATCTACTCCAATCTCAGTAATCCTGAGACCATAGTTCTGTCAAATAACATCACCACTGGGGTAATATTTTTCTCCTATAAGGCATGGATGTTGATTGCAATAGCAGTAAACTCTGGTAATGTTGTGTATTGGCAATATTAAAAATAGATACCACTGGTGATTACACGCTGAATAGTTTGCTAAATACTTGCTTTTTGTCTGTTTTAAAACTACATTTCTTGTAGAGAAATTTGATCTAAAAAACAGAAATGCTTGTATGCAAGTAATATGATATTTATATGATTATTTATCTATGTGTTACAGTGTTCTCGAGTTTACAAGAGTCGTTTTCCAAAATTCTTCCGCATGTTTATTCGGAAGTTCAGGTAACAGTACATTCATTTGTTATTCACCCTGTTATTAACAGATGGATATATCCATGATTTGTTTGATCAGTGATTGCTTTCCCGACTGGTTTAGTTTATCAGTTTGTTAGTCAAGTGATCATTTGATTTTTCCATTTGGTCTTTCAGTTGTTTGTTAGTTAATTATCTGACTGTGTTTCAACATGGTTGATCTCCACAGCAAGGGCTCCATTGTGACTGATTCTGTCCTCGAGTTTGACTCCACGAATGGCACTAGTCCTAATGTGACAGACGTGAAAGACACCCTTGTTAAGGCTATCACGAATGGAAATTTCAGCTTCGCAATTAATAGCTCATCCATCAGTGCTACTGATATCACAGAAAACAATGGTCAGTGTATTTACAGATTTATTTTTTTCCTGTTAGATACTTGTCTGTTACATTGTGAACCCTTTAAAGGAAGGACATAGACATAATCATTCTTGTTTGATGATAAATACACACACACACACACACACACACACACACACACACACACACACACACACACACACACACACACACACACACACACACACACACACACACACACACACACACACACACACACACACACAATCTTGTAGGAGAAGCAAAATGCTGTCTTTTTGGTGGAGATTTATTGTATATTGGTAAGCCTATACAAAGTATTATTGAATTGTGACCCATTTTTCTTTAATTCTGCCCAAAAATGGAACAAAACTGATGACCACTGCTAATACTTTATTTATTCCTATGTTTTTGTGCAATGATTTATACACAATTTCTCTTCAAATGTGACGGCTTTAGCAGCTCTAATAATATTCCTTGATAAATAATAAATAAATCATACAGAACATCAACCCTTAGAGAAATATTAGTAACATGAGAATGAAAGGAGAATGAATAGTGTGGGCTATTGTGTTTACAGTCAGCAAACACAAACTGAATGAATGAATGAATGAATGAATGAATGAAACGCACAATATGTAACTTTTTTGCTTTAAAAATAGCAAAATCACTATTATCTATTTTATATATTTTTTTAGTTGTGTACTTACATTATCCCGACTGTTTACAACAACTTTCAAACCAGGAGAAATTTGTAATTTAATTCGAAGACACTTCCCATTTCTTTATTTCCGTTTTGTCGCCGTCAATGGCGTCATATCCGCGTTGTCCCTTTTTTCCGCTCGTACTGCCATGGCAACCAGAGCTATGAACCAGAGCCCTCTGATAGTAACCAAGGCGACAGACGTGGACACCACTGTGTAGTTCGCAATGTCTATTTGCTTTCGTTCAAACATTATGGACCATGGCAAGCAGACTTTAGATAAAAAAGAACTAAAACGAGAATCAATATCAGCGCGGTGTTTTCGAGATGCCGAGAGCTCCCATAGACAGTATATAAACGAGAGCTCCACGTCCGAGACTTCGACCGCTCCTACATGTTCTTTATTAAACATGTGAGCACATTTACATAAAACTAATCAATGTTATATAGTTTAACAATGATAAAATGTTAGAATATGATCTGTATGTTATTCTAATGTTGATCTAGTTTACTGCTAGTCTCATACAGACAAACTAACACATAAATTTAAACACATTCAAATGCAGTTTAGTGTGATAGTGTAATGTTAGACCAAGTGAAACAGCGCTGCATTACCTCACAAGTTTAACTTGTCTAATAAACTGACCTGTGAGTTGTAATTCTGCACTCGTGTGTAGTTCGGTGAAATGTCCATATTCCTTTTATATCCGCGGGACTCGCGTCGCGTGTGGAGCTGATAGCTGTCTCTTAGCAATCCCGACCTGCTTCATATCACAGTCATGATAAAAAACATTGATGTATTTACTCATCCATAAACATTATTAGATCGGTCGGCTTGACGTTGATGACAAGATCCATAATTCTTAGCAAATGTTGCGTCATCAAACCACGCCTTTGTTATTGTAAAGAGGTTAGCGACCCCTAGTGGTGAAAATTTCCATACTGTACGTTGAATGAATGAATGAATGAATGAATGATGAAGGATTGGAAGTCCATAAAGGGATTTTAAGGTGTTTTCAAAGACTTTGTTTACTGGCCTAAATTAATCAATAATTAATGTGCATTTATTTATTTTATTTTTTACAGCTAACAGGTCTCCAGTCCTGGCTAGTATGCTCACAGCTCTGTGGATGACCCTAGCGTCACTTCTTTTGTCAGCTGTGATGCACTAATCACAAAAATCATGCTACTAAAACATGGCTGTGACTGACATCTCGGATATTTTTGGTCAAGTTATTATCTAGCTGTGACATTTACTGGTCTTTCTTGCCACATATAGAGTCTGGTGATACAAAAGGTATGTGTGAGTTATAATTTTTTGTTCTGTGCTTTACAAAAAGCACATTTTTTCTCTGTACACTGAGCTGGAGAAATAATGAGGATCGGTTTATTGAAGCCAAATCTGAACATTCCTCTATGCTGCAAAAATGGCACAGGTGCCAATGTATTAGTTAGATGCTGAAGATCTATATACATGTATATTTTGTAACCAGGGTACACATGTGCAATCTATATATTTAATCTTTGAGTAATAGAAATGAAAAAAATGTTCTGATAAATCTGAACATTCCTCTGTGGCACAAGTGAAATGTATATTTAAAGGAAATAATGTGATTCGGAACTGACATTTTTTTTGGACTTTTCATTGCCTTTTTATTTTTCTTCTTTTCAATAAAATATATCTTACAATGTATTAATTAGATGCTGCGTATCTTACAACAAAGGTACACATGAGCAATCTGAAAAGGTCTGATAAATGATCTGTATCATGTTGTATGAAAGTATGTTTAATAAAATGAAGGGTGAATCCTGTTTCTAATTTCATTTCATTGCTTCAAGTATACTTTATGAACAAATTTAAGGTTATTCAACTTCAACTTTGACTTGTGACAACAAGATAAGCTGGGATCCAGGCTGTTCTCATATCATCGAAATGACTTTTATTAAACATCAGATCACCCACAATATTGTATAACAAATACATTAAAACAGGACATTTACTGTCCTGTAAATCTTGTATATGTATTTACAAAGATTTAAAACTCCTAAAATCTGAATACAAGGACTTAAATCTCCCCTAATTTTTACAAGCCCTACTGATCGGTTGTCACAGTATAAAAAATATATTTTGGATATTCGAGTGGAAAAATGTTTTACTATTAGGCTAATATGAAATCCAGACCTAAATCTGAAAGAGTAATGGTCTGGCATGGACTAATTAAAATCGGCCAGCTCGAGGGGCGGCACCAAGCATGGATTTGAAAATCTCACTGCACGCAATTGGATAACACTACGACCAATCACAACAAGCCCCATACCAGTGGAGCTAACTGATAGATTAGACTCTTGCCGTATCTGGTCAGCAAAACAGCAAAAACGCCCTTCTTGCAAATGAACGATTCAAGCGCCGTCTTCTGTTCCTCTTTTAGATAAAAAGCCAAGTCTAACTCGTTCATTGTAGCGGCCAAACTCTGGATTCCAGGGTACTATTATGCACTCCCCTTGTGCGAATAAAGAGACAATCATTCAAAAGCCAGTTGGAGTCATTTTGAACTCATAGAGGAACATGCCTCTTATAATGTTTATTTAACTAATTTTAAATTTAAAATAATAACTTTATTTAAATTTTCTTACTGTACATAACATTTGGAATATCTTTCCAACATGTTTTGAGTAGGCTCGACAATTCCCACCAAGCTACATACAACAAGTGGTTTGGAGAATGGATGGATATGGTATGAAATGTTATAGTTTTTGACATTTTGTATTCATGGTGATTGCCCTTGACCTCTAAAACGCTACCAGCCATTATTATTCTCAGTTCATTTGAATTGCAGTGTTTGCCAACTTAGGGAATTTGTCGCTAGATTAGCAACTTTTCAGATATAGGCAGTGCAAGTAGTTGGCGAACATAAATCTCCAAGGTGAGTTCAATATAAGAAAGTTACATACATCCTGTAAACAAGCTGCTGCATCGATTTATTGTGCAGACTTTTTACACAGCATTTTAATTGGTGTTAATAAATCTACTCTTACATTCATCCTTCACTCCACTTACTGTATAGTTACTACCGCTTGTTAAAATAATAATAATACATTATACTAATACATTATACTAAATAATAATAATAATACATACAATACAAACAGTAATACATTGTTGTCACATGACGTAATTTTTTTGCATGTTTAATTCTCCCTTCACAATCACATGCTATTATAACCTAGTGTAATTGTGATTAGCCAACTTGGAAATTGCACATGAACCACTTCTCAAAACATAATGAGGTAACACTTTAGGTTAGAGTCTCTAACCAATTCTCAACATTAACTATAGTTGCTTATTAGAATGCATATTATTAGGATATTGGCTGTTATATTAGTACTTATAAAACACATATTAATGCCTTATTCTGCATGATCATATTCTACATCCCTTAATCCCACCCAATACCTAAACTTAACAACTAACTTACTAACTATTAATAAGCAGTAAGTAAGAGTTTATTTAGGCAACAATCATAGCTAATAGTTAGTTAATAGTGAGAATTAATCTGGCCCTAATCCAAAACGTGACCTATTATGATTGTGAACTTCTGTTTGGAAACCAAGTTACCAGGTTGGGGAGACCCATAACCTTTGTGGATAGAGGACCGTTTCAGTAGTAAATGGTAGGCAATATTATTATTTATTTATTATTTATGCACCCTCTTATTTTCGAATCTTTTATTTATTTATGGCCACACCCATTTTTTTTTTTTTTTTTTGTTGCTGCTTGATCAAAATGTTAATTATTAGTTCTAATATTGTTATTACTTGTTTTAGTGTTGTTCTACAAACCTAAATTAATTTTGTGGAAAAGTTTTTTCTCAATTTAATTCAGTTCATTTAACAAATATATGTTGAGTGCTCTGCTGTGGCCTCATCTCGGAGACTGGTCAACTAAATTTCAAACAAGTTTGAGAGTGATGGTTACGGCAATGATCCCTGGTTCTTTGTCACTAGTTGTATTGATGTACAGCTGTATTATGTAAACAGAATTGTTAATTTATTATAATCATGAACAATTTATTATAATCACGCAATTTTATATATTTTTTTGGTCATTTAATCTCTCCAGTCTCCACAATGGGTGGGTCACCAGGTAGCCAATTATTTTTCACTTTTTTAATCTTGATAACTAATACATTATTTTAATGATAGCAAAATTTAACAATAATATTTCCTTTATTTGTTTTAAGAAATGTATTTTATTTCTTAGTACAGGTATTGACTACTAGTATTGTGTAATAATGTTTAAAGTCCGCGTGAACCGGAAGTTGCAAACGACTTTTCTCCAGTGTAGTGACGCATTTTTCAGTGAAACGGAATATTGAACAGAGGGCAGGGTTTTACTCTAGCGCTCCTCCTCTCCATCTCTGCTCATAGCAGACTAACGGTTTGAGGGGAGTGGTTAAGCGTTGCCCAAACCAATTCCTCAAACCTACGTCATCAGGGAAGGTCCTCCAATGCAGAGGGGAGGGGCATTTTCAGATTTTGATTAAAGATTACGAAGCCAAAACATTTTTTTGTGTGGACTGACTTGCATGGATGAATTGTTCACCACAAAACGATCAATTTAGGCAAACAAAGTAAATATGGTCAATTTTGATTTCATGTGGACTTTAATCCTTAAACATTATTACATAAACATGTTTAATTATGTAAACTCTAGTACACTTCTGATGGGAAGAGTTCAGTAGGCAACTTGCGCACATTTAAAAAACATTGATTCTTATTCTTATGTTTATTTAGAAAGAATTATAATTCACGTCATTGATTTTTATACTGACTGTGGAGATTTTCCTTTGCCTCATGTAAAAGTATGTATTTCTGTATCTCAGTCAGAACCCAGGTTAAATCAGGATACATCAGGTCAGATTAGGTCAAGTGGTCTGTGAGGATGAAAGAGTACCTAACAAGCTCAGAGAGAAGATGTGTATGGGTAGCTGATAAGATGGTACTAAAAACGTCAATTAAAAATGATGGATGGGATGACAACACTGCAGGTGCATTGAATCATGTGACCAAAGATGTTCTAGAAAATGGGTATGACCAAAGATTTTTCCACCAATACAATAATGTCTCCGGGAAAGATGATGCTAACGGTAGCGAGATCTCGATAGCTGATTGGCTACCTAGTGATAAGGAAAGGTATAAAACCTGAGGTTCTGACCATTGCAGATCAGATGAACAGCTGCATCTCACTTTGTTGCTTGTCAATAAAGTTACTTCTTCTGACACCTGGAAATTCGACTCTTGAGAGATTTCTTCGAGACCCGATTTGAGGACTTAGAATTTGCTACAACATAATTGGCGAGCTAGCCAGGAGTGGCGAAGGGGTCAGGAGTAGCCACGGTGAAGCCTGGCAGAAGCCTCACAAAAGAAAAGGCGCCAATAAAAATAAGGTAAGCAGCTTTTTGCTTATAATTGTTTTGTGTGGCTCCTGGTAGGCGCCTGGGTGGTGACGGCTTTAAATAAAAGACCCCACCAAAAAGAACCTAAAATTGAACAGGAAACAAAAGGAGGGTAGTTTCCAGGTCTCAAGAAGGAGCGCATGCGTAAGTAGACCTAAGGCAAGAAGTGTCTAAACGCAGGAAGTGCGAAACGCAGGAAGTGCGAAATAAAGCAAGAAGTGCTTAAAGCAGCACTCAGTAGCTTCGGGATTTATTCGCTGTATTCTCGCTTTTTGCTCGCAGGTTTCTGTCTAGAGCTCCCCCCACAGCTCCGGAATAGATATTTGACAACACTGTTGTAAAAACTCGTTGGTGATTCTCAGACACCAGAGGCTATAGATCAGGGGTGGGCAAACTGCGGCCCGTTAGGCTGTTTAATCCGGCCCGCCGAGTAGCCTATTTAAAAAAATTGTCTTAAGATCGCATTAATTTTGCCTTTTTTCTTGCAATACTTTGCGTTATATATATATATATAGCGTTGCATATATTTGACAATCGGAATATCAGATATTGCATGCCATAGCTAACAAATGTAAAAAAGGAAAAATGACATAAAAGCAGATCATCATTCATTCAGCGCTGTTGTGGCTGCGGTGTGTCACGTAACAAGCAATGACGCGTCACCATGGAAACCAAACAGACAGCGACGCATAGACTTGTTGCACGTTAATGTTTTTTCCTTTTTTGGAAACTCAATGAGAAAAAAATGTTTGGTAACCGCTTGCACACCTTAGTTTTTCCTTTGATTTGTCTGCTATTTAGTTTCATTGCTCCTCTGGATTTGTGGATGTATCCTGCCCGATTCCTTTTACCGACCTTTATCGTCCGGCTTTCGACTACGCTCCCCTGTCTGCCATGTACAGAACCCGTTTTTTTTTTTCATTAAATGTTCTGATCTCCCTTTGCCTTTTATGTTTTATTTTATTATTCTTAAAATAAATTTGTATATTCGTTTATTTCCACAAATATATGACTTTTGGAAGTGCAAATTGCCATTCAGTTTTAATAAAGTTGAATTAATGTAACCTGTAATTTTTACTCTTCTAAGTGTACACTTGCAGATGTTTTGTTTCTAATTTACTGTTAGGCCATTAAATAATAATAAGGATAAACAATATTTAAAAAGTATAGGCTATAATTATCTAACATCTTTAAAAATTAACATCAAAACATAACATGCTAAATGGGGGATATCTAGCATAAAAAAATGTATTGTCAGAATGTCGTCTCTCAGTTGTTGAATTTCGCACAGACATTGCCACAACATTGTCTGTTTGCTCAGCCCGATCTTATGAAAGTGTGAATACCACGAATTGTATTTGTAGTGCATAATATGTTTTCGCGTGCATATGATATGCACTTTATGGCGTGTAATAGGCACGCACTCCACACCCCTAATCCTAACCAAGGGGTTTACAGTGTGTAGCATGCACGCAAAAAAAAAAAAAAAAAAAAAAAACCTTTTTGGCATATAAATGGCACGAGAAATAAAATTTGTGGTATAGATACGCACTTTCATGAGATCGTGTTTCATAATCTGCTACTGGGCCGGCCCTCTGTCAAATTTTTAAAACCCAGTGTGGCCCTTGAGCCAAAAAGTTTGCCCACCCCTGCTATAGATCAATGACATCAAAGCAGATGGGACATTCTTTAAAACATCTTCTTCATTCGGGTTCGGACAGCGTGAGGGAGCGCAATAATGACAGCATTTTAGCAGATTTCTTTTGGCCGTAAAGCAATTGTTTACATCGCGAGACCTGATATCACGCGAGACTTCCTGACGCGGCGGCCGCCGGCCCGCCGGCTCAAAGTTGCAAGTGCGTATTTTCCGCTCACGGGCACCAGGGGGGTGCGAAACGACCACCATTCAACCCGAAATAAGTAATATAACCATTCCAATGACTCCGAAGCTGTTTAGTTAAGGTAAAAAAAGTTACTTAGTTCACCTTTAAAAGGCAAGAAGTGCCTAAACGCAGGAAGTGCAAAATAAACGCAGGAAGTGCGAAACGCAGGAAGTGCGAAATAAAGCAAGAAGTGCTTAAACGCAGGAAGTCCAAAATAAACGCAGGAAGTGCAAAATAAACGCAGGGAGTGCGAAATAAACGCAGGAAGTGCGAAACGCAGGAAGTGCGAAATAAAGCAAGAAGTGCTTAAACGCAGGAAGTGCGAAATAAAGCAAGAAGTGCTTAAACGCAGGAAGTGCAAAATAAACGCAGGAAGTGCGAAATAAAGCAAGAAGTACTTAAAAACGCAAGAAGTGCGTCAGTTAGATAAGATAAAGCGCTTAATAAATTCCGGAGCATAAAATTGGCTTTAAGGAAAATTTATAAAAGGCCAGGATCCAGAGATAAAGTTTATTTTGGTTGTGCTGTGATCACAAATTGTGCTGCTTTAAACTGCTCTGCTGTAACACTAATCGCGCTGTGTTAAACTGCTTTGCTTTGCCACGCCACTAACTGCGCTACCTTAAACTGCTCTGCCTGATAATTAACCGTGTTGCTTTGAGCTGTTTTGTGTTGGCACTGACCACGCCGCTTTGAACTGCCTTAATTAAGAGAGAGAAGTCACTCCTGAGATAAGACTGAGATAAGTGACTGAGAGAAGCTGAGACAGTGAAAGTGTACGAGAATATTATGTGAGATCTATAAAGATGGAGAGACGAGACTGATGAAATTTAATGGACAATGAAAAACAAATTAATATAAAGAATATAAGAAAATATAGAATTCATAAAAACACTCCCAGATACTGGGTTTGTAGACTGTTTGGTCACCTTCCAGATTGCAGACTCTGTGATCCAGATACGGAAACACAGCCCATACTGAACAGAAATTGAATAAATTAACTTTGTCTCTCCATTTGTTATAAGAAAAAATAACTGTGTGTGTGTATGTATGTATGTGTGTGTGAATGAAATCCTGGGTGTTTGAATGAATATACAAACAAACTAAACTATTTGGATTGAGATAAAGAAGTAGGGAGGGAGAAAGGTGAAAGTAGTAAAAGAACTGATTATATTTTTTAAGGCTTGAAGAAGAAAACACATGTTGACCAGGGCACGAGATCATTATGAGGAAGAAGAGAAAGAAAAGAAGAAAATGACTTTAAACAGGCATTAAGGCAAACCAAAGGCATCAAAAATCATTTTTTGTTTTGAAAAAGAATTCATTGATGAAGGACGGAGACAAGAATTGACGACTCAAAAGAAAAATGAATTCTTACAAAAATTGACAAAAATCACAAATCTGAATCAACTTGAGGATGAGTGGCCCTTAGTGGATTGGGTTAAAGTGATCAAAAGACAGATAACCTTTGAAGCCTTAAGACCACACTTGAACAGATTTGACCTTCCCAAAACTACCCTTTTGGAATCATTGTTGATTAAATCAAAAATAAATCTGAATCCATTGTATATCCATACCTGAAAAGAGATGTATGGTACACTTGGCCTCGGGTTTGGGAAGAGCCACAATTTTGAGGGACATGTATATGGTAGTGAGCTCATGTCTAAGACCAGTACAGTGGTAAAGTGACACAGTCGTTGAAGTCAGACATGGAGGGGAAATCAGACCAGCACTGGCAGATAATTGGACACTGGAAAGGATGGAGGTAGTGGTAGTTTTGAGGAGCAACCCCAACCATACCAGTCATATAGAAATTTATGAAACCGGAAAAGACAGAAGAGCAGTCAGCTGTCAAAGAAGAGCAGTTAGTAACAACTGAGAATGTCGCAACGATGGACAAATAGGAGGGGCAGGAGAGAAAACGGGGAGAAAAAATCTTAAAGAAAAAAGAAAGAAAAAATATGATTGATTTATTTGCGCCATTAAAATTAGAAACATGCACTAGAGAGGAATTAAACATTTCAATCACCATGTGGGAAGGCCATGAAGTGAAATTGACCCCATCTATCATTTATCTATATTTAGGGCAGGCGGTGTAACTGCACGAAGATTCAAAAAAATTGGCTGTGTCGTCAATTTGGCCATTCTTCTGATTGCAAGAGCTGTGATCTAGCCGGAGGAAAACAGCCTATCCTGAACAATAATTCAAAATGTTGCTTGTTTGTCAAGCGTGTTAATGTGTTTTGTTAATCATTATATTGTTTCAAATCAGTGGTAACTTAGCCTTTTATCAAAACTCCCACAGTAATCCCGTAGTTTCGTGTGCACGCTTATAATATCTATTACTACGGTGATTTATATGCTATAGCTACTATCATCAATACATATCTTGCTGTTTAAAACCTTGTTATTTATTTCACAATCATGATCAGTTTCAATAACCACGTAACACATGTTTTCGTTAATTATGTATCTGTTTATTTAGTTTAAAAGGAACATAGCTTTGACATACCATCTTTGTGTCTTACTGGCGTCTCTGGTTTGTTTGTGTAAAGGAAATGTGGCCGCAATTGGGGGGTTTAAATGACGCTATGACTTCCGGGTCAATTGCATGTGAACCGAAGTTTGGGTTATTAATTTTTTGACTGTTTGTATGACTTGTGGCTTTGCCAAATGTTAGCTGGAATTATAGAAATAATATTTTGTAATTTTCTAGTTTTAAAGATGTAGCGTTTTGGCTGTTTTTAAGCATTTATGGATTATTCACCTGAGCCACCCCTGCATTGTAATATTGTGTTGGTATGTGCCAATTTCAGGGGTACCTTTAGTCCTATAAAGATGAGTAGCTTCATTCTCCTGGGGGAAGCATGAGATGAAAAGACATAAGTCTGTGTGATGTTCTAGTGGCTTGTGTAAAGGTCAATTACTAAGCAGCTGCAAAATTTTGATTGTTTTTTTTTTTTTTTGACTCTTATGTCAATTTATTTTCTTTACTAAACAGTATTTTTTTTTCTTTTTTTCTTGTAAATTTGTAATGCCTTTCTTTGGCCTTAATTGGGGTAAATAAAAATATCCCATCTGTTCAAATCCATCCAACTTCTCCTGAGTGTTTACATCTGCTCACGACGACTCAGCCACATTTACCCTCAACATTTGGTGGCAGCGGTTTCCGGGTAAACAGTGTCCGAGCAGCACTCAGTGAGTCAAGATGGACAATCAGGGCAGAGGTACGGCACCCCCTAGAGATGGTTCAGCTATGGGTACCAGGCCCAAATCCACAGAGTCGTCCAAGCATCCTACTCCTGTGGTCGAAGACAGGACAGATCGCTTGGAGAGGATTGTGAGAACGATGGTGGAGTCTCAGCGGCATCAGCAGGACCAGATAGAGGCAGAGGCGCTCCGGCAAGAGCGGAGATGGAAAGGTATGGAGCACCAATTCAAGCAACTACAGCAACTGGTGAGAGGCGATCCAGCATCAACGCAGGCGACAAGGCAGCCACTCGCCGGAATGCAGCAGATGGATCTGCCCAGCTCCCGCCCTTCGACAGCCTTTGATCCGCTCAACATGCCTTTTCTGGATTTACCAACTCCTCAGCCACATCCAGATCAGCACCCAGCACCAGGGTTGCAGAGCTCTCTTAACTCCACCGCCCTCGGCCTTGCCGCACCTCTAAACCTCCAGCGGGGGTGGAAACCCCCTAGGATGTCCTCGTATGAAGAGGACGAAGATATTGAACATTATTTAACCACTTTCGAAAGGCTTGCAGCAGCAAGTCAGTGGCCCCATGACACTTGGGCATTGTATCTTGTGCCCTTGTTAAATGGTAAGGCCAGATCTGCCTATGTGGCCATGTGTGTTGAAGACAGCCAGGATTACATGAAAGTGAAGCAAGCCATTCTCAACAAGTTCAACATCAGCGCCGAGACTTACCGCCAGCGTTTCCGCTCCAAGTCTTTCAAGAAGGGTGAGACGGCGAAAGAACTTCAAGCCCGGCTAAAGGACCTGATGGAGAAGTGGCTAGTTCCAGAGACACGGACCAGTGACCAGGTGTGCGACCAAATCGTGCTGGAGCAGTTCCTGGGCATGCTGTATCCTGAGCTTCAGGTGTGGGTGAGAGAGCGCACCCCAGATTCATCGGCGCAAGCAGCAGATCTGGTGGAGACTTTCATGGCTGCCAGACAATCCAGAAGAGGCTATCACCTGGGTCCACAACAGCAGGACTGGAGAAGACCCTACCAAGCAGCCCAGAAAGAGCCAGAGAAGACAGCCTCTGGTAGGTCTGTGGGTGGTAACAGTCGAGTATTTAGGCCCTCTAACAGCCCCAATAGCCCCACTCCAGCTGGAACACCTAGAGTACCTATATGTCACGGTTGTGGTCAGCAAGGTCACATTAGGCCCAATTGCACACTGAAGAAAGTGTCTGATTCCAGACTATGTTACCTACCTGGCCCTAGCAAGCACTTATCCTGTGTGTCTTCTGATGTTACTGTCCCGGTGAAGATAGGTGGAAAGATAGTCCAGGCTTTAGTTGACTCAGGAAGTAGTCAGTCTTTTGTTCTTGAATCTTGTTTGAGGTCTGATTTCCAGCCAGTGGGCAAAGTGAGGGTCCGCTGCATACATGGGGATGAGTCCGAGCACCAGACCAGTGAGGTCCGCATAGAAATTAATGGCCAGAAATACTTGTTAACTGTAGGTTTTTTTATATAAATGCCCTTACCCAGTGATTTTAGGCCAGGATGTGCCAGTTCTTACAGAACTATTGCAAAGTGTTGACACAGTCAGTGCTTATGTTACAACTAGAGCACAGGCCAAGGATAAACTAGACTCCAATGTTTGGTCAGAGTTACCATTTGAGGGTTGTCCGGGTGACAAAACTAAAAAGTCCAAGGCAGAGAGGCGTAGAGCAAAGGTGGCAGGTACAGCTGTGCAGGAAAGTCTATCCTTTCCACAACTAGAGGACACTGAAGTCTGTGATGAAGACTTCAAGAAACTTCAACAGGAAGACCCCACACTTAGCTCTTGCTTTTCTTCTGTTAAGACCGATGATGAGGCTAGAGAAGCCATGAGGGAGGGTGACATGTGTTTTGTTGTCAAGAATGAGAAACTGTATCGAGTGAGTGCAGACACAGAGCAGTTAGTGGTTCCTGAGGCTCTTAGAGCCAAGGTATTACACCTAGGTCACAGCATTCCGTGGTCAGGACATCTAGGCAGGGAGAAGACTGAGAAGAGAATCCTGCAAAGATTTTATTGGCCAGGTTTCAACAAGGACATAGCAGAGTACACTAGGTCATGTCCAGAGTGCCAGTTGTCTGCTCGCTCCAAAAGGGGTTTAAAAGCTCCCCTCATCAGTCTCCCAATTATTGACACACCTTTTAGTCGCATTGCTATGGATGTAGTTGGTCCCTTAGAGAGGAGTAGGGCAGGGCACCGCTATATCTTAGTAATTTGTGATTACGCAACACGTTACCCAGAGGCATTCCCCCTCAGAAATACTAAGGCAAGGCAAGTGGCCAATAGTTTAATTCAGCTTTTCTCCCGTGTGGGTGTCCCTAAAGAAGTCTTAACCGATCAGGGAAGTAATTTCACCAGCAAGGCATTGAGGCAGGTGTACTCTCTGTTAGGGATTCGGGGTATTAGAACCACACCCTATCACCCGCAGACCGACGGCATGGTTGAGAGATTCAATCAGACCTTGAAGTCGATGCTGCGGAAGTTCGTGTCCGAGTCAGGAGCTGACTGGGACCAGTGGCTGCCTTACCTATTGTTTGCCTACAGAGAAGTACCGCAGGCATCCACCGGGTTCTCTCCCTTCGAACTCTTGTTCGGAAGGGAAGTGAGAGGCCCGCTTGACATCCTCCGAGAGAGTTGGGAGGGGGACGCTCCTCACCAGCCAACCAACATTGTGAGTTATGTCCTGAAGATGCGGGAGAAGCTGGACCAGCTGAGCTCCAAGGCCCACCAACACCTGGCCCAGGCTCAAACGAGGCAGAAAACATGGTATGACCGGACAGCACGCAGTCGCACCTTTATGCCCGGACAGAAAGTGCTGCTGCTGTTGCCATCATCAGAAAGCAGTTTGCTGGCAAAGTGGCAAGGCCCGTTCAAGGTACTTCGCAAGGTCTGTGAGGTTAACTATGAAGTCTCAAGGCCAGACAGACGTCGCTCCAAACAGATCTTCCATGTGAACCTACTAAAACAATGGATTGACCGACCATCTTCTATCCAAGACCAGCTGTGGGCGCGGACCGTGGAAGAGGAAGAAGAGCCGTTGGAGCAGTACTTTCCTACGGCGGGTGGTGAGTCAACCTACCCCTCCGTTACCCATTTGACAACTGAACAGCAGGAGGACCTTCTGAAAATTATCCCAAGAGGCCTGTTCCGAGACCAGCCGGGGCGAACTGACGTCATCACCCACGACATCCGGCTAACTTCTCCAGGCCCCATCCGGCAGACCACCACCAGGGTTCCAGCGCGACTGATCCCCGCGCTGAAGCAGGAGGTGTTGGCGATGCTGGAAACTGGGGTGATCGAGACATCACACAGCGAGTGGTGTAGTCCTGTGGTGCTGGTGCCAAAAAAGGATGGGGGGCTCCGCTTCTGTGTTGATTTCTCGAAGCTGAATGCCATCTCAGCTTTTGACCCATATCCCATGCCCCGTGTGGACGAGCTGGTGGAGCGCCTGGGAAAGGCTGAGTTCCTCAGCACCTTAGACTTGTGTAAGGGGTACTGGCAAGTGCCACTCACCCCCCAAGCACAGGAACTGACTGCTTTCAAAGCTCCATCTGGCTTGTTCCAGTTTAGGGTTATGCCCTTTGGCCTTCATGGAGCAGCAGCAACATTCCAGCGTCTCATGGATGAGGTGCTGAGGGGCGCTGAGGACCACGCCGCGGCTTATATCGATGATGTTATCATTCACAGTTCATCATGGGAAGAACATCTTCAACACCTCAGTGATGTCTTCCGTAGGATTCGACAGGCCGGGCTGGTAGTGAATGCCAGCAAATGCCAGCTAGCCCGGTCTGAAGTGTGTTACCTGGGATATGTCCTGGGTTGCGGCTCCATACGTCCTCAGGTCAGCAAGGTGGACGCCATCCGCAGCTCCCAGCCGCCTTCAACCAAGAAGGGGGTGAGATCTTTTCTGGGGTTAGTCGGATGGTACCGGCGGTTCATCCCCAACTTTTCAAGCCGAGCAGCTCCCCTGTCAGACCTCACTCGCAAGACCAGCCCCAATAAGGTGGTCTGGACTGTTGAGTGTGAGGCAGCTTTCCACGACCTCAAGGAGAGCATGTGCCACGAACCGGTGTTGCAGAGTCCTGACTTTTCCTTACCCTTTACGGTGCAAACTGACGCTTCGGGCATCGGTCTGGGAGCAGTGTTGTTGCAGGGTGAGGGGGAGGACAAAAGACCCATACAGTTTGTGAGCCGCAAACTGTTCCCTCGCGAGACTCGGTACTCCACCATTGAAAAGGAGTGTCTTGCCATCAAGTGGGCTCTAGACACTTTAAAATATTATCTTGTCGGCAAAGAGTTTGTCTTGGAGACAGACCACAGGCCCTTGCAATGGCTACATCGCATGCGTGACTTTAATTCCAGAATCACCCGATGGCACCTATCCTTGCAGCCATACAGGTTTACTGTGAGGTATAGGGCGGTAAAGGACAATATCATTGCTGACTTTCTTTCACGTCATGAGCTGGACATGGACGTTCTCTCTTAAGGGGGGGGGGGGGGGGGTGTGACGGGGCGCATAGCGACCGTCACGGCATCGATGCGCTACCTATTACAGTTCACAAAGACTGAGTGCAAATGTTGCTTGTTTGTCAAGCGTGTTAATGTGTTTTGTTAATCATTATATTGTTTCAAATCAGTGGTAACTTAGCCTTTTATCAAAACTCCCACAGTAATCCCGTAGTTTCGTGTGCACGCTTATAATATCTATTACTACGGTGATTTATATGCTATAGCTACTATCATCAATACATATCTTGCTGTTTAAAACCTTGTTATTTATTTCACAATCATGATCAGTTTCAATAACCACGTAACACATGTTTTCGTTAATTATGTATCTGTTTATTTAGTTTAAAAGGAACATAGCTTTGACATACCATCTTTGTGTCTTACTGGCGTCTCTGGTTTGTTTGTGTAAAGGAAATGTGGCCGCAATTGGGGGGTTTAAATGACGCTATAAGATAAGAAGAAGATAAGATAAGATAAGTCAATTGCATGTGAACCGAAGTTTGGGTTATTAATTTTTTGACTGTTTGTATGACTTGTGGCTTTGCCAAATGTTAGCTGGAATTATAGAAATAATATTTTGTAATTTTCTAGTTTTAAAGATGTAGCGTTTTGGCTGTTTTTAAGCATTTATGGATTATTCACCTGAGCCACCCCTGCATTGTAATATTGTGTTGGTATGTGCCAATTTCAGGGGTACCTTTAGTCCTATAAAGATGAGTAGCTTCATTCTCCTGGGGGAAGCATGAGATGAAAAGACATAAGTCTGTGTGATGTTCTAGTGGCTTGTGTAAAGGTCAATTACTAAGCAGCTGCAAAATTTTGATTGTTTTTTTTTTTTTGACTCTTATGTCAATTTATTTTCTTTACTAAACAGTATTTTTTTTTTCTTTTTTTCTTGTAAATTTGTAATGCCTTTCTTTGGCCTTAATTGGGGTAAATAAAAATATCCCATCTGTTCAAATCCATCCAACTTCTCCTGAGTGTTTGCATCTGCTCACGACGACTCAGCCACATTTACCCTCAACAAGGGGCTGCCTCTGATAGAGAGAGGAGGGGCTGCAAGAAAGTGAGACTGCATGTGTGTATGTGTGTGTGTGTGAGGAAGAGTTCACCTTTCCTAGTTCTGACTAGCATATGAACCAGAAAGTGAGTAATCATTTCCAACATACACTTTGAACAACACTTTGATAGAATGTTATTTGTAACTGTCATCCCCACCAGTGGACCTGTAGGCATTTACAGTATTTTTAAAATACCTGAGAAAGACTAATCAGATATCTTAATAAATGTCTGACCATCTTGCTGAAAACTAGTTAAGAATAGATGCAAGCTGGGGTTAGTAAGGTATACTAAAAAGGTATGACACACACTGATAATAATTAAGATTATAATGGCATCAACACACTGAAAAAAAAGGAAAGCAGCTTTATTGAGAATACTAAAATAATACACTTACAATCTACTTAATACATTTATGTTTGCGATGCAAACATAATTACATTGCATAAACTCCAAGAGAATTCAACACAGTCATCAAAAAGTGATATGATCATGTTGCAATAATATGTTCAAATCAATTAAGACTCAATTTACCATCAAACAGATGGTGTTCACTCAAAATGATTTTACTGCTGTCGAATTTACTTAATTAAAACGAGCTAATACAACACAATTGTGTTGTATTTTGGCACTTAATTTCATCATGTATAATTAACCTAATTCAGTTGTTGCAACATGTAAATATTGCATCAGTGTATTTCTGAAACTGCATTAAAAAAAAGAGAGGTACATGTTTGTTTCAGCTTATTCTATTTTATTTTATAATTTTTATATGATGCAAACAAGGCGATTTGGCTTCCATGCGTTCTCAATCTGAAAATTTAGCAAATGCGGGTTTCTGGGTAACGTTATGTGTCATTTCAGTGCTGGGGAAAAAAGCATATTTTTAGACTTATGTTGAAATGCTGCCCACA
Source organism: Scardinius erythrophthalmus (assembly GCF_964197995.2). NCBI lineage: Eukaryota > Metazoa > Chordata > Actinopteri > Cypriniformes > Leuciscidae > Scardinius > Scardinius erythrophthalmus. Next base: position 51,391 of record NW_028296348.1, read on the forward strand.
AAGTCAATTTGGCTTTTATTGAAGAAAGGAAGGAAAAAAAATTCCCCGCATATATATTTTTTTTGGTCTGTCTTTTTTGAGTTTTTTTTTATTTTTAAATATTCGTGTGCGCGGGAGTATTTGGACTAGAGCGGCCGCGCACGCGCAATATACGACAGGACCGTTGGTCTGGAGAAGGACATCTGAGGGGATTGACTTTATGAGGTAAGATTATCCTTACAAATTTAATATTATATTCTGAAAATATCTGTCCATCTAACTTTAAATACAATAAATAGTTTTTTAAGATAATCCCACACTTTTTAAATCATGTCGACTGTTTATTTCGTCGAGTGTTGTAACGTTAGCCGCTTGGTCAGGGTTTGTCCTGCATAGAAAACTACGAGGTTTTCCGCCTGACCGACTCCATAAAAGTTCGTCCCACTATATTCAAAGTTATCGAAAGCCATTCTATAGATTAATGTGAGGGACAGAAGAATATTTACATCCTAAAATTAAAGTTCAAGGAAACTTGTCTTCCGTCTGCTGTGGCTGCCAATCATTCTCCGTTCAGCTGCAGCATTCCAGCGTGCCTCATACGGTTAACGTTACGACAGTCAGCACGGTAAAACTCTCTCTGATATGATATAATCCCATTATAATGCTTGATCTGTATATAAAGGGCTGTGGATCTGCATAAAATTACTTCGTCTTGCTGAAGTGTAGCACGGTTTCTAAACGATGTCGTCACTGCTACCGGTGTCTGTTAGGCCTCGTTCAGATTTTCAGTCCATCACACTAGCACTAATACTTTAATTGGCATCATAAGCAGAATAACTGGAATTTAAAACTGTAAAGAAACAAATAATCTGTAAACTGTTGGATAGATATACACTAGGATGTGTATTTTTCATACTTTTCAATGCGCACTGTGACTCCATGGGCACATTGCAAACAGCAATATAACTTAAATTGTTTTTCTTTAATGTATTTCATAAGTATACATGTAGTAATTTGTATTTTATTATTAACATGTGAAGATTTTATAAAATTACTGTCAGATTTATTCAAGAATTGCTGAATTGACCTTTCGCAGGGAGCTTGATTGACAGGTGATCTGACCAATCATACTTCGCCATCCGCCATTTTGTCTGACAAAGCAGTCAGGAGAGTTAGCAGCTAGTAGATTAACATAGGAGGATTTGAACTTGTAAAACGGAGTGTACTGACGCCTTTCCGTGGTTAAAACAACATTCATTATGTTTGTTCATGTTTATTTGAGGCTATAAATTAACTAGAAAGAAGAGATGATCGGTTCACGAGCAGCTTAACTGATGCTCTATACAGCGATCTGTCACGACACATTAAAGAGCCACAAAACGGTATTTATTGTTTAAATTTCTTTAAAAAGTGACCAAATTTGAAAGGTGAGACTTTGTTTAATATGTTTAATATCAAACGTAACTGAAAAGTAACCTGGTCTGTCCTGTCTGTCAGCGTGCCGCGATGTATTTTTCACTGCGTGAGAACATGGTGTGGCGTGAGAACGGCGTAAGTTAGCTTGTCGGACAGTAACTAAGGGGGGCGGGTCTTTGCAAACGGTCAATAATACACTCACCTAGTTTAATATGTTTTTGTCATATCTTATGATTATATAATTTTATTATTGTTTTTATTCATGACTAATTGTTTGTATTTCTCTCTTTTCAGTAACATTTGCTGTACATGTGGACTTGCAAGGCCTGTTCAGTAGTTGTAACAAGTAGGTTGAAACTATTGCAGCATTATAGGCTGAAACATAGACATTTTGGACGTAATAGTTGTTTTCCATGTGTATATTTAAACTGCCCATGCTCGTTTAGAACGTGGAATGCTCTTAAGATTCATTTGAATAGATTCCATGTGACTCAAACTAGGCAGAGACAGTCTAAAAATAGCATATTTAATTGCCATATATGTAATTGTGGAGACCTGTACTCCGAGAAAGATTATTGGGCTCATATTAATGCACATTTGAAAAAAAATGAATTGATAACGTGCATGTTTTTACATTGTAACTTTAAAACAAACATCTGTGGTACGTTTAAATCTCATAAAAACAGAAAACATAATTCTTTTTCACTTAAAGATTTTAAACCTGGGATAGTAACTACTACCACAGTAGTTTCACAGGAATCAGATGTTGAAGAGGATGATGAGGTAGAGGCATGTCATGATATAGATTCTGCTTCTGATGTCTGTTCCACAAAGGACCTACCAAATATAATCAAACACAATTTTGCAGCAGCGTTGTTAAAGCTTGAACATTTGTCCCATGTACCAAGTTCACAAATTGATGAATTTTTACAAGAGCTTTACAATCTAAATAGCACTTTATCAATTCCTCTTAATACGGATGTTCTTTGTGATGCTTTTCAGAAGCATAATCTTCAAGTTGAGAAATCTGTCCTGAGTGAAATAGCTACTACACTGTGCACAGTTAACCCTATTCACAAAGCTATACAAAAAGGTGGCTCCCTTAGTTCTGCTTATCAGCGTAGGCAGTATTATAAGGCTAACTTTAATGTAGTTGATCCAGTTGAGTATATCCTAGATGCTAAAAACAAAAAGACTTTTCAGTACATTCCTATTCTTGATTCCCTACAAGTTCTGTTAAATAGGAAAGATATTTTAGACAACATATCACAGGATCTGAAAACACAAGAAACTGAGGCGGAAGGTCTATATCGGTCTTTTAGAGATGGTCTTCATTTTAAGCAAAATAGCTTCTTGTCAGGACAGGACTTAAGACTGTTTGTGGGTTTATATATTGATGATTTTGAGCTCTGCAACCCCCTGGGGACATCCCGCAAAAAACACAAGCTTTGTGCAGTCTATTGGGTGCTGAGTAACCTACCTCCTGGGTCCAATTCATCATTGTCCTCCATATACTTGGCCCTACTATGTAAAACTGATGATGTCAAAACATATGGCTATAACACAGTGTTAGAACCACTCCTAAAAGACCTCAAATCCTTGGAAGAAAATGGAATTTTTATACCACAGCTAGGTAAATCACTGAAGGGTACAGTTATCCTTGTTGCTGCAGACAATTTAGGAGCTCATGCTTTAGCAGGCTTTAATGAAAGTTTTTCAGGGCATTATATTTGTCGATTTTGTACTGCAAGCAAACTAGACATTCAGTCAAAAGAGGTAAGAACAGGTGCTTTCAGCCTCAGAACAAAAGATCTCCACATTGCTCACGTGAGGTCAGCTGAAGATAATAGTACTAGTTGTTTTGGAGTGAAAAAAGCTTGCCCTCTAACTAAAGCTCTTTCACATTTTGATGTTCTAACTGGATACCCTCCAGACATTGCCCATGATATTTTTGAGGGTATTGTACCTGTTGAGCTTGCAAAGTGTCTCACATTGATAATATCAAAGAAGTACATTACTTTAAATGAAATCAACAAATTAATTTTAGATTTCCCATACAAGTGGACTGATAAGACTAATAAGCCACATGTTTTGCCTCAACATCTCTCAAGCAGAAAAACAATAGGAGGTAATGCTCATGAGAACTGGAGCTTGTTACGTTTGCTTCCATTTATAATTGGTCCTCAGATTCCTGAACATGAGCCTGCATGGCAGATTCTCTTGGAATTGAAAGATATTGTAGAACTCGTTGTTGCCCCAGTTCACAATGACGAGTCCATTGCATACCTAGAATGTAAAATATCGGAGCACAGACAAAGATATAAAGAGTTATTTTCTGAAGAGAGATTGCTGCCCAAACACCACTACTTGGAGCATTACCCGCAAATAATCAGGCTGTTTGGTCCTCTTGTGGGATATTGGACAATCAGGTTTGAAGCAAAGCACAGCTTCTTTAAACGAGTCATTAGACATACCAGTTGTTTTAAAAATGTCCCACTCTCCCTGGCTACAAAACATCAGCTAATGATTGGGTACCAGCTGACATTGCCAAGTCTTGATAAGTCAGAGCTAGATGTGTCAAGCGCATCTGCAGTCCCAGTGCATATTTTGAAGGACGAAATAGCTCAGGTTGTAAGGCACAGATATCCTCATCTTTCTGAAATCCATATCACAAAAAACGTTTGGAGCAAGGGTATCAACTACAGGACAGGAATGATTGTAGTTCATGGATCTGAAGGCGGATTACCTGAATTTGGTCAAATTGAACAAATTTGTGTTTTGCATCAGAAGTTGTTCTTCATTTTAAAAGAGCTGTGTGGGTGGTATCGAGAACATTACAGAGCTTACGAGCTAAGTCAGTCCCCTACGCAAGCACTTAGTCTTGTAGAAGTCAGTGAATTAACTGATGAATACCCCTTGGCTGACTATTTGGTTGGACGTGTGCAGATGGTAACACTGAAGAGATTTGTCTGTGGTAAAGGTAAGAAATCGAAACCTAAAAATATATTTAAAAACTAAATAAATCTATATATATATTTATATATTGTGAGACAATGGATGATAAATAGGGATATGAATTTCTGCCAAAAATGCCATTCGAAAATCAAGGAGCAAAAGAATATCGTTCGGGGAAAAAAGCACATTCTCACAGTGACAGAAAGTGAGGCAATTTCATCAATTTGTCATCAAACTGTTAATTGAACATGTTCTTGTCGTTTTTTTTTTTTTAGATAGTTTCTAATTCATATTAATTGGAAGAAGAAAAAACTAAGCACGACAGTCCATTTCTGCATTGCCAAACCAGATGCTCGTTAGACTAAAAAATAAGATAAATGCGGTAGGAATCAGGATACATTTTGAGTTTATGCAAACCTGCCTTGTTACCGGCAATAGCCTACTTTTTAAACAAATTAGTTTCAGTTAACCCCCTGGGGTCGGCGCGATAGGCTCGTTTTTTTCCGTATGAGTGCAAAAAAAAAAATAGCCTAACGGCCGGTTCACACCGACTGCAACTACATCACTACAGCAGCAAACGCGACTCCTGCTCGCGCTCTGAATGCACTCATTGATTAACATGCACGCTGAAAAAAATACGTGCTGCTCACGTGCCAAACGCAGATGTAACCTGTACTAACTAAAACTAATTGCTTGTATAGAACAAGCAGTGCTGATACTGGTGAAATAGTCAGATTCAAGGATCGGAACTGTTAGACAAACAAAAGCCCAACAAGCTTATTGTCAGGTTTATGTTCTGTCATGTGGACCCTTGTTTTATGATTCTGTTTCCTTTAGTTCCTATATATAAAAAATGTTGAAAAGAATATTGTGGCCAAACTTGTTTCACCATCAACATGATTTTTTTTGGTTTGCCCACAATTATTTTATGTGTTCACCATTTGTTTGTTTTTCTCTTTATACAGACAAAGACATTGGACAATGACGACATCTGTACTAAGAGTAATTTTAGGCAAGGACAGCTGCCAGAGAGTTGTTTTTCCAACTGGCTTGCCTGAGACATTGACTGAACTGGAGGATGTGGTAAGGAGTCAGTGTAAACTTCAAAGTGCCTTTCGCCTGCAGTTCATGGACACACTTTTTGAGGACCAGTTTATGAACTTAACTTCAGTTAATGAAATAAAAAACAAAGACACAATCAAGATAATACACTTGACTGACTCCCTCACACCTCTGTCTGGCACAATGAACACTTCAAATTCTGCTCCAGGACATGCTGAACTTCCCTCATCCTGTTCTTCCGATACTTCTGCTCCAGGACATTCTGAACTTCCCTCATCCTGTTCTTCCACTACTATCATCCTCTCCTCTCCAGAGTCCACCACACGATCATCTTGGCCTGATACATTTAGCATTCCACATTTCTCCTATGATGCAGAATATAAACTTGAACAGGCCAATGGTGTCTTTAGAGAAAAAGGAACACTACTTATCCCTGATATTAAACTCAAGTCTGACATACTCGAGGGGTTGATCCAAAAAATTGTTCAATACAAACTCTATGTCACAGACAGGGAGTTTGAACAAGTCGCAGATGCACTCACGAAGAGGCATCCATGTTTAGCAGAGAGGGGCTCAGACACTGGCTATGGAGGCTGGAAAGTGAGTCTAAAATACAAACTTTCAAACTATCGCACACATCTCAGAAAAATTGGTTGTCCTGAAGTTACTGTAAATGAGTTAAAAAACAAGCCAGATGGAAAACAAAGTCCTGCCTACAATGTCAAGAAACCCAGGAGAGGTGAAGTGGACTACTGCCCGTCCTACCCCATTGGAGAGAATGACCAAACGCTAGAGACTGCCAGAGTAGAGCTCCTTTCTGATGTTAAAACAAGAAACAACAGAGAGACTATTAAGACTAAAATGCAGCGAACATTTGCACTAAGAAGACGTGAAGTTCTTCGTTGTGCTCCTATGATCAGCGACTTCCTAACAAGATGGCCAGCTCTCTTTGATGTGACTGAGGTTTGTGACGGGGGTTTACTAGGGCTGGGTATCGATTCAGATTTTACAATTCGATTTGATTTCGATTCGCAAGCTATCAGTTCGATTCGATTTTGATTCACACAGGACATTCACGTCATATAATTGCATAGGCTTGACATCGCGATTGCGATATGATTAAAGTACCCATGAAATCAAAATTGACCCTATTTACTTTGTTAGCGCATATTACTAGTCTTGTGGTGAACAATTAATCCGTGCAAGAAAATATTTAAAAAAAAAATTTTTTACCATGGTAATCTTTAATCAAAATCTGAAAATGCCCCTCCCCTCTGCATTGGAGGACCTTCTCTGATGACGTAGGTTTGAGGAATTGGTTTGGGCAACGCTTAACCACTCCCCTCAAACCGTTAACAGAGGCTTTAGTCTGCTATGAGCAGACATGGAGAGGAGGAGCGCTTAGAGTAAAACCCTGCCCTCTGTTCAATATTCCTTTTCACTGGGAAATACGTCATAACACTGGAGAAAAGTCGTTTGCAACTTCCGGTTCACGGGGACTTTAAATGTGCAGCACTAGTTGAGGTTATTGTATGATTAAGATAAAACAAACAAAATCTCACAGCATTAGCTATAAAATGGAGTTTGCAAGCCTATGAACAGTGGAGGAAAACTAATACTGGCTTTTGGGTAATAGATAAATAAATGTGGAAAAAATTTTATTTGTGGCGTTTGAGAATCGATTTTGAATCGACCACATTTAAAAAAAATGATTAATCGAAAAATCTATTTTTTTGCCCAGCCCTAGTGTTTACTACTTGGTGAATATTTATTGTAATGAGGCATAGCTTATTGTTGAAAGTGCTTTCATGTTAATTTTCTACTTTCAGGTGAATACAGAGTTTAAAAGAATCACGACCATTCCTCTACAGTCAAAATTTCTATCTCAGCTTGACCTTCACTATGCAAATTTCCTGAAGGTTTTTGAAAGGCGTCCAGGACAGCAAGGCAGAATGCTGAAAGAAATGATGTCAGCTGTAATCCAAGTAAGAACAACAGATAGTTAAAGGTGTTTTTTTCGTGTGCTGGGTTCGCAATGTTTTTGTCTACTATAGTCACTGTGTCTGATTATGATTTTGACTATGAATTCTTGTCATGTAGTAGACATGAAACATGTCAAGTCTACACGTTGCAGTGACGGTTGTTGTGCACTGACACTATTTGAGATGAAACAATTGATTCTTGAATCCTGACACTCATTGTAGTTTACAGATCAATGCAACACCCTATGTCAAACAGATCAGGCTGATATCAAATGTTAGAGATGAGGCAGAAATATTTCATTAAAATTTTCTATAAAATTCTTAGTGAATGAGACCCATTTAGCTTTATTTGTTAGTGTTGAGTAGTGTCTATAGCTGACCTTTTTCCATTTCTGCTCTGACTTCTTTTTAAGGATGACATTGATGCATCACGAGAACTTGCCATCAGAGGACTCTGCATCTATCTTAATGAGGACCCTAAAGATCTTATGCAGGAGTATGTGGTAAGTGGTTATAGCTGCATAGACTGAACTTGTTTGTTCTAGTTTTAACGTCGCAGTCGTCCTCAACCCCCCCACCCCGTACGCAAAAAATAATTTCTAGGTTGGCAGGTATGCTATGAACAGTGGAGGAAAACTAATTCTGGCTTTTGGGTAATTGATAAATATGGAAAAAAATCGATTTGTGGCGTTTGAGAATCGATTTTGAATCGACCACATATTAAAAAACGATTAGCCCTACTAGACAAGTAATTGGCAATGTCACTTTGTAAAGAAAGACTACACGCCCACCCGTATACGCATTCAAACGTGCATGCCTATAGATTAAACATGTAATATGTGTATGCCGTACAGCCAAAACAATCTATGTTGCATTCATTTCCTGTTATCACTGTAAAACTGTTTTGAAACCATCTGTATAGGCTATGTGCACAAGAGTAGTGACGAACTTCCGCAATTGTCAAAAGTCGGCATATCAGTTTCTGGTTTACAACTGTCTTCATCCGCATCAACTATAAACAAACAAGATGAGTGCTGCTGTTGTACAAGAAAAAGTTTCTAAGAACTGTAGGTGGATCTAATGCCCGTTTCACACATACTCCGTTTGCAGTGTGTGTGCGGTGCAGGAGCAGCACGCAAGTGCTTTCACACATGCTGCGTTTGCAGTGAATAACTGATACGCGGCTGTAGTAGCCTACACAAACACATACTTACTATTTATTTTATTTAAAATCCAGAAGTTATGCTGCAACTTTTATTTATAAAAAAAAAGTTTTGTCAGCATTGCGATTCTCTTTGTACACATTAGGGGTTGCACGACTACTGATTTCTGCTAGGCGATTTCTTATCAAAACAATACTCGAGTTACTCGACTACTCGTGGTTCATGCTACTGTAAATAAAAAGACATGAAATAGCTAGATCTTATCAATAAACATTTATTAATTCATAGCCTAATGCAACAATTACATAAGTAAACTCTCAAAACATTATAATTATGACATTTCATTTTTAAATTTTCATGTAACAGTCTAAAGCCAAATAAATAGCCGTTCTTGTCTTTCATTTCAGACGTCTGCTTCTAGGGGCCGTTCACAAATCGCGTCTTTTTCGCGCTCAAGGTCGTTATTTCAAATGTAGGCGCGCGGTGAGTGCGCTCATAATGGAAGCAACGTGGTGCGCTTTTTTTTCCAGGCGGGTTTTTCCTTCTCATCTCAAGAAATATATTTAGTAGTAAAGCTAATGCAAGGGCTAGAAATCAATTAATCTTTTGCTGATACTTATTCGTCGTCATCATGGAGAGCGCAGTTCATGGTTGCATAGCAATGACAGACGCCATGGGAGCGGAGCGCAAGCGCTTGTAGGAGACAGCGGCACGGCCACGTTTTTAGACGCAATATGTGAACGGCCTCTTGAAGAGTGGGCCAATTACAATATTTTTGTCATCCTTGATGAAATACTTCCACAAATTTGACGTGTGGTGTCTGTTGGTGACGTTCACCATTTTTAATTAATTTATGGTTAATGGACGCTCGAGTAGTCGATTGTTTCCTACAGTTCAAAATGGCGAAATTCGACAAAAGTATATTCGTTTGCCTTATTATTTTTGTCATTCGTTTCACATTTATGACCTAAAAAAGCTGTCATATATGAAATGTTTAGTTAGCTAACGTTACTTACATCTTATCTCGCAATTGACCGTAACCTGAATCGTCAGTTGATCGCTCTGCTCAAATTCACGCTCAGCACAGCAGCTTCTTTGAACATAAAGCCCGCCTACTTTGATTTGATTGGTCATATCAAAATATTCTGACATTGATGAGCAATGACAGACCAATGAGACTCAGATGAACACACACACACAAACAAACACACACCCTCTGTTTCTGAAGTGCTCTCTGCGTGCTCAGCGCCGCTGCGGATTGAAGACCGCGCTGAATCTGATTACAAGACTGAAGCGCGAACATTATTTCATATAGAGCTGGTAAGTCCCGCCCCTTCCGTAAAACACCGCTGGACCTCAAAGTTGAAAAACCGTCAATGCAAGTGAATGGGAGAAAATAATTATTTTCTGATCCCGTTTGAATTGTGCCATGAATTGAACATATGTTGTCTGTGAATTTTTTATATAACATTTCATGTTACGAGTTTGACAGTATGTGGTATGATTCTTCGGCTAGCAGTTGTGGAAAAGACATAACGAGAAAGACTACATGTCGCATATGTGACGTCACCCCATAAAGTTGACTTACCCGTGGTTTTCACCAACCTCAACGATTTTGTTCTCTCCCTGAAAGAAGGCGATGAAGTGCATCAAAGACACAGCCATGTTTAGCAGGATCCGTGAGCTAGTGTCCGTGTGCTAGTGGTGTTGACGTTTCAAACGCGTTGAAAGCAGCGAGAGTTGTAGTCCACAAAGTGCTCTCACACAAAGTCTAACCGTATCAAACTTCTACCCGCTAAATTATAGCATTCTTTACACGGAAAGTTATATAAAAAATTCACAGACAACATATGTTCAATTCATGGCACAATTCAAACGGGATCAGAAAATAATTATTTTCTCCCATTCACTTGCATTGACAATTTTTCAACCTAGAGGTCCAGCGGGGTTAGCGGAAGGGGCGGGACTTACCAGCTCTATAGCCCTTCGGGCAGGCCGTCTATGCATTTTGGTAGCCCGACTGGAAAAAACACAATAGCTATCGATCCTCGTCGGACTACTTTCTTGTCAACAAGTGGATTCAGAGCCATCGCATTACCAATGTTGTGATATTACTGATCATGTGAAGATTTTGCAGCGGCGCTGAAAATCCAGCGGCGGCGCTGCGCCGCTGCTTAATACATTGTAGGGGAAACACTGCCGCATACACGTTTAAACCAAGCGGCAAACTCCCCGTCTCTTTCTTGAAACCAACACGGAAGTGAGTTAAAGATGAACTGAACTGAAATAATCAACGTTGATAACGTTTGTTTATGACAATTAAAAGTAAATTATAAAAAAAATTGAATTAAAAATATCAATATAGCTCTTTTTTTTTTTTAAGCAACACAAAAATTGCGTTTGTTAGTATAAGAACGCTGGCAATTCCGATGACGTCACCGGCATGGTAGAACCTGCGAAGGTATATAGGCAGCTATAGCTGCAGGTCCTATACACAGACGAAAATAAGTAATTTTAATGGCATGGGTATCTGACTACCACCACACGCCCGGCCCAACACATTAACTGTAATTATGAACCCAAGCCCGATTTAAACCTGACCATTTTTTAATACGTGGGCCGTTATAACCAGGGGCGGCGCCAGATAATTTTTTTAACGCAGGTGCTGAGGGGGTGCTAGATATACAAATAGTATTAATAAATGAGCAAACATAGGACACTTACTATTTAATAATCAATTATTTTAATTATCACAATTAAAGTATTCATTTTATTCAATTGAACAAGCAACATTCAGCATAGATATATTCTTATAGATGTATTATTTTTAATAATGATAATTAATAATTAGCCTAATTATTTCAACATATCTCGTTATTTCGTAATATGTAGCGTACATACTATCTGTGCTTGCAACAATTTACTTGAACTTCATAGGCAATATATCTATGGTTTAACGGTTTAACCCATTTGAGAGGCGGCCAAAATCAGAATTTAAAATGGACTGAATAAGTTCTCTACGAACTTGAACGACTTGAGCGATGCCGTGCTGACGGACCATGAAAGAGTGACTGACATGTATGCACATATATCACTGTCATAATCACTGTCATACACAAACACTCTCGAAGTAATACACAGTCTCACTTGTAGCCTTGTATTTTAACTATTATAATATTTCGAAGGGCAAAAACAGGAACTTTTAATTGGCTTTACCCACTTTAGGCTTCAAAAATGCTCTTCAGAAACCTACGGGTGACGTCACGGACACTACGTCCATATTTTTTTACAGTCTATGGTTTAAACACAATTTAAACAACGTAGGGCTATTATTCCATGCATTACTTACATTAAGTTTCTCAAGCAAGTGGTCAAATATTTAACTTAAAATTGACAAAAACAGCCTTTTCTTTTGCATTTAAATTTTAATAAAATAAATCTTGCATGTCACAAAGAATGTTTTTCCACCTCCACGAATAAGACGAGTGTTGTTCATTATGTCGCCTTGTTAAAGCAAATTGTAGTTTTACTTGCTTTACCCAGGTCTTCTAAAAGTAAAAAGATGACTGAAAAATAGTAGTATATAATTAAATGCATTTTTGGTAAGATAACTACATTTTATTTAATTAAACGCATTTATGGTGAAATTACCACATTTTCAGGTCAATCTTTGTTCATTTTGACCACGAAACTTGCACTGTCACTTTAATTCAGCATTTCCAGCACAGCAAAAATAGACTCGGTGCGGAAACGATCACTGCACTGCTGTATACTGTATTTGCCTGTATGCACCTTGAGTGGATCAACGGACTGCAACCGCGTGCAGTGTGATCTAACCTGATAACATGGGTACGTAAGGAGCACTACTGTGTGCCACTTTGCTCTGCTTCAAGTCGCTAACAGCCATTTGAGCTTCAATTTCGCTGCACAAAATAGACATTTTGGGTGACGCGCAAGTAAACCGGAAACAGATATGCCGACTTCTGGCGACAGCGAAAGTTCATCACTACCCTTGTGCACAGAGGCTATTAGATTAGTGTTTATGTACTGCAAATTATTAAAAATGCACTTGCCCAGTAAAAACTCTAAAAGCCTTATGGCTTTATCCCTTATGGTTCGTGTTAGTGTTTTAATTATATACCCATCTAATCTTTTAATACTTTCTTCAGGACATGGATGAGGATCTGTTTCACAGTGCCATTGAGAAGACCACCATGGGGATCTTCGTGATAAAGCACATTGCTGAGAATGAACCCCGAGATGTGGGAATTGTCCTTGAGGGTGTCATTGTGCTTCAGGACCTTGAGAATGTGGCTTTTGCAACTACAATGTTGTTTGGTCTAATTTATTCTCTTAACCTGAAGTACCCCACAACGTTGCGCTACACTTTTGAGATTTTGCAAAAAATCATCATGGAGTTGGATGGGGGTGAGCTCTCTATCAAGGCCCAAAACTTCAAATCCAAACTTCACCTGTGAGATGTACTGCTTTTTCACAGGATGCATGAACTAACAGTTCTGAGTACTGCCTTTCTTAGGCACTTACAGTTTTGAGGTTTCTACACATTCAGCACAAGTTCTACACATTCAAGTTGTGCAGAGGAGTCAGAGGACAGTTTTTTTTTTTTTTTCTGGAAATCAAATTATTTGTGCTTCAATGTTCTATTTGTTTATAAAGACAGTTTCATGAATGCAGGTATGAGATATAACTCATGTTCATGATCTTGTTAAAACATTTCTTATGAAGAGTTCACTTCGATCTAAAATGGGCATGCATGCATATTGTGTAGAAAAGGAAGGGTTTTTTTCTTCTTTTTTTACACACTAGTTTAAGTCATTTTGATATTTAATCACCAAAGAGATTCTAAAAAGATGTCATTTCATAGTCATTTCAAGATGTCAAAATTTTGTTCAGTTCTGGACTGACCGTTTTGATGTTTACATTACACAAGGTCTGCACATTAAATGTGTTGAAGAGAGTCTGAGAGAACAAAGTTCTCTTTGAATTGTGCAAAATTTAGTTTTCACAGAAATTTGAGATGTTATATTCTTATATATCTATGATATGAATCTGATGGTCTTTGTAAATGAGATTATATGTCTAGCTAGAAAATAGAGACTGCATCCATCAGATTCAGTACTTGTACTTTTTACTTGCATAATTTTTAAGTGGAGTCAGGACAGTTTTTTTTTTTATTTCATGAAATCAAATTATTTGTGCTTCAATGTTCTATTTGTTTATAAAGACACAGTTTCATGAATGCAGGTATGAGATATAACTCATGATCTTGTTAAAACATTTCTTATGAAGAGTTCACGTCTTCGATCTAAAATTGGCATGCATGCATATTGCGTAGAAAAGGAAGGTTTTTTTTTCTTCTTTTTTTACACACTAGTTTAAGTCATGTTGATATTTAATCACCAAAGAGATTCTAAAAAGATGTCATTTCATAGTCATTTCAAGACGTCAAATTTTGTTCAGTTCTGGACTGACCGTTTTGATGTTAACATTACACAAGGTCTGCACATTAAATGTGTTGAAGAGAGTCTGAGAGAACAAAGTTCTCTTTGAATTGTGCAAAATTCAGTTTTCACAGAAATATGAGATGTTATATTCTTATCTATGATGTGAATCTGATGGTCTTCGTAAATTAGATAAGTCTAGAAAATAGAGAATGTTACTGCATACATCAGATTCAGTACTTTTTGTACGTTTTAACATGCATAATTTTGTATTGAAATGAATGAATGTTCAATAAATGGTTTAAATTAATGCTTTTTTATTGTTTTGTACAAAAACACATTTAAGTAACCACATAAACCATTAAAAATGTAATAAAAAAATTATGTAAAGATAACTTGATTAGATTGTGTAGAATTAACATGATCCAGGCATCAATCTAAATTAAAAGAATAATGTTCTGCTAAAATGATTGAATTATGTTAGGTTAACTTAAACAGAGCATGTACACATTACTTAATTAAAATACAAGTGATTAACACAAAACTATTGTACAGAAACTATTTGAATGTGTAGGATACTGGGAACACAAACAAATTATGTGGAACCAGTGTCCATAATTCAATTGAGTAAATCCAATGGAATTTTTTTTTCAGTGCACCTGTAGAGATACCAAGATCAAAATATTAATTTTTGCAGAGATACTATAGGACAACCCTCCAAAAATGGGGAAAGAAGCCCAAAAACAAAATGACCAGCTGAGGGAACATTAGATGTGGCTATGTGCAGAGACACTGAAACATTCGTAGAAATAAATAAATAGGCCTTTTCAGAATGTTTGTAAACAATAGGCGCCGAGTAACTACCGGGTGGCAGAACGCGAGCGGCTTCCACTGACTAACTGAAGAGATCCAGCCGGTGACTGCAACAGTTACATAGTTAAAAACATTGTTGTTGATCAAAGTTGAAACGATGATGAAAACGTGTTGTGTTTGGAGTTGCGCTGCCAGATATACAGCAAAAGGTGTAGGGTTTTATCGATTTCCTGTGGGTGAGGAGGTTAAAGCGACTGACCTTGAGACTCACGCAATTGTATGAGGCGCCACGTAGGATTTAAATCAAACTTAACTTATCAATACATACATAACACACGTGCATATACACCTATAAATTACCCGCATATACATGTAGGCTATACTATTGGATGTTCAAAATACATATGAAATACACGTGCACAATATGAAATTCATGTTAGTAATGAATGCATATATGCATTTTATATATACACTTGTGAATATTGCATATAAACTTGACGCAAGCATACACCTATAAATAGGCCTACTCGCATAGCCTACACAACTAAAGCATGCGCGAGTGTTTTATATGCGCATCGAGTTTATATGTATGTGCGAGTGTTTATGGGTGTGTCTGCGTGCTGCGAGTGTATATGTATGTGCGAGACGAGTGTTTATAGGTGTATATGCATGGAAGTTTATAAGTATTTATAGGTGTACGCGTGCGTCAAGTTTATATGTAGCCTATATGCAAGTTATTCACAAGCATTCATTACTAACATAATATGTATTTGTATGGATTTCATATTAGTGTGCACGAGTATTTCATATGTATTTTGAACATCCAATAAATGCGAGTAATAAGCGAAGTTTGATTTAAATCCTACGTGGCGCCTCATACAATTGTCCCTTTTCACACGCTCTCACTAAGTTACACATCCATTTTCTCACGCAACTTACCTAAATGTATATTCCTCATACATAATATCGACCAATCAGTGTTTTTCAACCGCCCAAAGGTCGATATAACAGCTGGAGAACAATTCACATAACATTTACCTCAGGAAAGCCATTTAATGACCATGATATATAGCACGTTATTTTGGCTAGAAAAAAAGAGCTATAGAGAGTATTTTGCGTGCAGGCCTACTATATTACATATTTATTATATTTTTTTTACTTATATCATTAAACACAGTTGTTATTATGATAAAAAAAATGCATTATATTATTTTTTTTAATTTATTTTTATTACATTTTTACTGTCGACGGTGGGTCTCCCTTCCAAGCAATTTACTAGCGTTGTCATAGGAACGCTTCGGCTTTTGCCACCCGGAAGAACGTCTATTACTGTTGTGACGTCATGGTGAATTGTCGTATAAAAAGGTATTCAAAAACAGTTTACTAAGAGATCAAGTAAGATTGGTGAAATTTGCTAATCCAGTCAGAATTAAAAGTAGACTAATTTCACAAATACCAAGAAAACACCAATAAAAATAATTGATAAGAAATTAACCCGAAAGAAAATATAAAAATTGCTTAAAATGTTAGTTGACCGGTCTATGGGGGAATTAAATTAATAAGCAGGCCTAACAGGGATTGATATGGAGGATTGCGAAAACTGGTGGCCATCAAAAACACTGGAGTTTTCACCTTAGTAAGTGGTTTGTGTAGTTCCCAGAGGAAAATCAACTAATTGACAAAAAGGTTTATTGAAATATCTGACATTTAGAGATAAAATATTTATATAGAGAGACATGCTAGATGTGGGTATGACTGATCTTTTATATAAAGACGTAGCCTATGATGTTTGCATCTTGTTGTCCCTGAGACAGTTTTAAATTTGATCCATTGCAGAAATTGAGATCTTTGGATTGTGTTACTTAAAATAACTTGTGCATTGTGTTGAATGAGCAGGATTGGGTGACCAAGCTAAACAGACATTTTTAACAACCATTCTGTATTATACACATTTTACAGTAATGAGACTCATTGATTTAATCCTGAAATGCTTGAGAGAGTAGGGATCGATATAACGAGTGATAAAATACTATATATGTGACTGAAATCTGAAAATAAGGCAACTCAGACAGACTGAAAGACTGCTATTTTCTGCATTCTGCAAAGAAGAAAAATGCTTGCTCTGTTCTGCAAAGAAGAACTTGCTTTATTAAAATTGCATGGGGAAACTGCTGTTATCAACCAGATGAGACTTCTGAAATTAAGGGACAATTGAAAGAGATGGTTGAAGAATTTATAAAGGATGAATTTGATTCATGCGGATCTCTGAGTGTTCAATTTCCAGATGACACCAGACAGCTCTTGGGACGGCTGCCTCAACATAAACAACAGCAACTGGACTGTGCAACATGTGAGAGCAAGAAACATAAGGACACGGCTGCAGAGAAAATAAGAGGCGTTTGGTTGGTGGACCTTCATCCCCCCTGGAAGAGGAAGTTGAAACTTCTGAGGGGCTGGTATGGACAAAGACTGTGCTGATGCAGAAACAACCAAGAAAAACATCCTTCCATCATGCAAAATTGCCTCCGTGGCTTGGCCAAAAGCCAGACTGAGGGGAAGCAGAGAGACAACAGCATCCAGAGTTAAACCACTATGTCCCAACATGACACCAGACCCTTGAATGCCAACAAAGACTGACAGATCAAATGCATCGGATGAGGAGGGAAACACTAAGGGCGTTTTTCCACTGGGTTCGTTTGCTGCGGTCCGAACCCGAGTGCGCTAGTTCCCGGCGCCCCCCGCAGCGTTGGTCTGGTTTCACACTCAATTAGTTGTATCGAACCCAGGTGCGTTTGCAGTGATCTTACGTCATCGCAAACGCACACGGAAAACGCATGGAGAATACAACTCGACTGAGCATAGCTGTAATTTGTCGGTTTTTTTTGGTGCTATTATGCACAACATAGTGAGAGACAACTACGTTTATGTGCATTACATGGTGTAATTCAGCACATATCCAGGGGACGCCGTGTTTCTGCTGCTCGTAGAAGATTTTTTTGAATGAGGAATGTTTTTTGAATGAGATTTGTATGAATTTGAATGAGGCACCTCACCTCTTCAGTGTCCCACAACGTTCCCCTGCCACTCATTTAAAAAATAAAAACATGACTGTGATAGCCTTTAAGATTGGTCTGATTTCTTCAAGCGTTCGCTATGTTTTTTTTTAATATGCGTATCTTCAAGCGTTTACTATGTTTACTATGGTAACGGTTAGCGCGCATAGACTTTTGCATCACAAAAAGAAGGCATTCAAACATGAACGCGATTTAAATTATTTTATTTTGGTTGTCTTGTGTGAGGAAACAATGATATCGACAGTGATACGCATGCGTGGTATACTTCCTGAACAAGCGCGCACCCGAGTCCGTGTTGCTTGCACATTAACGCGAACCACACCACGGTTCGGGAGCAACCGAGCTCAGACCACCTCCTCCAGGTAGTCTCGGGTTCGGTACTCTAGTGCGCACCCGGGTCCGATGACAGCGTTCACATTAGCGATTTTTCATGCGAACCGTTCCCCGGTCCGCACTAAACTGCCAGTGTGAAAGCGCCCTAAGACAGCAGCCCAACCAGTTCAACTGATCGCTGGTCCAAGCAGAAGGACTTCATCCTTTACTAAGTGGGCACAGGTGATGCGTTTTCAATGATCACTACAGAGACCGCTTCAAATTTAATTGATTGGCCATATTAATTGTATTTTGATTATTCACTGGTCCAACAGCAGTTCTCTATATTCTGTGAAGCTGACACTCTCTATTTGCTTTCTTTCTCTATTTGCTTTCTTTCAATAGACATTAGTCCAGCTGTAAGCATTAACAATGCATTAAAAATGGGAGGGGAAGTGTTTGCATGACTCAATAATTAACTACAACTGATGCTGGACTTAGCAGAGTGAGGGACTACTGCATTAACCAACTAGGGGTAAATGCATAATGAGATAATTGATGATGTTGTCCATTGAACAGAGAGTTTTTGGGCTCTGCTTTCAAGACTTACTATTCAACTATTTACTATTCAACAACAAAAATGTGGATGATAAAGCTATGGTGCTGGTCACTCCATCTTGGGCAATAGTTAATTTTTTAGGTTTAGAAATAAAAATAGTAACTACACAAATTACAAACACGTGATATCACAAGTGCTGTCATTACCAGGGATTGCATGATATTGATATTGTTGGTTATGAATTCGAGATTATGCTGAAATCTCCAGTCATTTAAAAGAGCATCTCGTAAGCAACAGAAGAAAAGATTATGAAGAGAAATTAAATCAACAGATGAATGACAAATCAGATAAGAGAAATTGATAATGTTTCTTTCAAATGACAGTAGGTCTAGACCTACCAGAAAATTGTATCTATTAGATATTGAAAAATTTGGGGTTTATGACAGCGGTGTTTAACACAATCAAATGGCAGCTGATATCGGCCAACTGTGTTATTCAAAACATTTAGACACTGTCATGGGTAATGCCACAATGCATGCATTCAGTAGCTTTTGTCATCAGAGTTGTGTTACCAGTTTAGAATTGGTTGTATTCGCACCTTGAAATTTAGGATAGATAATTGTATATAAAATTAAGTCTATATCATAAGTCAAGAAGGCATAAGCTAAACCCTCAACTTCAGACTATTGGACAAATGAGGTATTAAAGGACAAATATGTCACGTGGAGGGAGAGAGGACCCAAAAGCAGAAGGCAGTTTGCAAAGTTTAATGGGTGAGAAACAGTTCTGATAAACAACACAGGTGGCCATCAGGCATTCGAATCAAACAGAAAGTCTCTTTGCATTAAATCCAAAGTCATTCAGCATCAAACTCAACAGATGAATCTCTCAGTCAAAATAGGAACAGAAAGTCTCTTTGATGAACAAAAACAGAAAAACTCGGACTGGGCCGGTTCTCGGGAAAACGTTTCGGTTACTCACGTAACCTCTGTTCTCTCTAGGAGAGGGAACGAGTATTGCGTAGTTGCTTACGCTACGGGAAAGCCTTTCTTTCTCGAGATACTGAAGCCAAAAATTATCCTTAATTTTTATAATCTTGTCAACGCAGTGCGGCAGCCTGCAGACCTAGGGCAAGCTTACTAGCGTGCCCATTGGCTGCCCTGCGGCAACTGCAGCAGCCTACCGCTGAGCCCTTGGCGTGACGTCACGACCAATGAGCGCGCTTGGCGCACTTAATGCGTCACAGCCCGCGAAAAGGGGTGTGGCTTAGCGTATATAAACAGTGCTCGGAGGCTGCTTCTCTGGTTTCTGTCGCATGAAGCGAAATGAGCTCGTGGTGCGAGCACGGCGGGCTACGCAATACTCGTTCCCTCTTCTAGAGAGAACAGAGGTTACGTGAGTAACCGAAACGTTCTCTTACGAAAGGTTCTCTCGTATTGCGTAGTTGCTTACGCTACGGGAACGCCCTTGTCAACGCCGTGCGCGCCCAGCATCCACTGAATGAGTCCCAGGGAGAGCCCGGGGAACGTGATAGCAGAGAGCCGGGCGGCCCAAAGAGGGCTAGCGCCGTACATAAGCACACACTAGGGGGTTAGGAGCGGCACGGCCGGTCCGAACTGACAATTCCCTGCATAGTGCAGCTCAACCAGTAGAGCTAAATCACACAACGTAGCCCGCGCACAGATAGTGGGCTGGCATACGTGAGACTTAGACTGATAACACTTTCGCCTGCAAGGCGGGTACATCCAGGTTGTAAACCCTAACAAATGTGGAGGGGGAGGCCCAGCCTGCCGCTGCACAAATGTCATGAATGGGAATCCCGCTGGACCACGCCCACGACGAGGCCATGCCTCTGGTGGAGTGAGCTTGAATGCCCAATGGGCACTGCAGGTCTTTAGACGCATAAGCAGCAGCAATAGCGTCCACTATCCATCTGGACAGGCTGTGTTTCGAGGCGGCGAGACCCTTGGTGCGCCCGCCAAACGAAACAAAGAGCTGTTCCACCACTCGTTTGACTGAAGACAGTGCTATCAGAAAAACGGTTTTGAGCGTGAGGTATTTCATATCCACAGTTTCCAAGGGTTCGAAGGGATGTGCTTTCAGGGCCTCCAAGACCAGTGAAAGATCCCACATAGGAACCGAGGGGGGTCGCGGGGGGTTCATCCTCCTGGCTCCTCTAAGGAAGCGGATGACGAACTCGTTCCTTCCTAATGCGCGGCCCAGCTCTGAACAGAGAGCGCTGAAATGGCCGTGACATAGACTTTGAGCGTGGAGGGGGACCTGCCCGCGTCCAGTAACTCTTGAAGGAAACAGTACTCGCGATACCCCACATGTCTGTGGATCGAGCCCCTTAGCAGTGCACCATCTGTTAAACACTGACCATTTCGACATGTAGAGCCGCCTCGTAGAGGGGGCTCTAGATTGTATGATCGTGTTCATGACCCCGTCTGGCAGATCAGCGTGTAATCGTTGAGGCTCCACGCATGCAGAGACAGCGCTCTGGATGGGGATGCCATATCGAGCCGCGGGCTTGAGAGAAAAGGTCTCTCTTCACCGGTATCGGCCAGGGGGCTGAGTCTGCCAGCTGTATTAGATCCGGGAACCAAGCTTGGTTCTCCCAGTATGGGGCTAAGAGGAGCACTGTGTGGCGCGCTTCCCTGATTCTCTTGATGACCTGAGGCAGCAGAGAGACCGGGGGAAAAGCATACAGCGGGCCGCTGGGCCGGGTCTGGGCCAGCGCGTCCTCGTTCTTCGAGAAGAACTCTGGGCAATGAGCGTTGTCTTTTGACGCAAAAAGGTCGACTTTCGCTTTGCCGAAACGGCGCCACAGTGACTGGACTGTTTGGGGGTGTTGAGACCACTCCCCAGGGGGAACGCTGTCCCTGGACAGTCTGTCGGGGCCCTCGTTCAGGTGGCCAGGCACATGCGCGGCTCTCTCAGCGAGCGCAGAGAGTGCTGAGCCCACACGAGGAGGCGTTCCGCCAGGGTGCAGAGCGTCTGATCTGACACCGCCCTGGCGATTCACATAGGCCACTACCGATGTATTGTCCGTGCGGACTAGAACATGGTGACCGTGGAGGAATGGGAGGAAGTGTTTGAGAGCTTTCTCGACCGCGAGCATCTCTAGACAGTTTATGTGTAGGAGATTCTCCTGGTCTGACCAGCGGCCATAGACCGGTCTGCCTTCGAAGAGCGCTCCCCAATCTAGGTTGGAAGCGTCTGTCGAGACAACTTTCCGGTGTGAAATCACTCCCATAGTCACTCCTGTGTGATACCATTCGGCTGCCAGCCAGGGCTGCAGGGCTGAAAAGCAGCTCTGATTCACTCTGACTCGCAAGCCGCCGGCCGCCCAGGCTCGGTGGGGCACGCGCGCTTTCAGCCAGCGTTGAAGCGGGCGCATGCGCAGTAAGCCCAGCTGGAGCGCTGCTGCAGCTGAGGCAATATGCCCCAGGATACGCTGGAATGTCCTCAGCGGAACCCGGCTGCCTATTTGGAGGGATGCGGCGAGGAGGCGGATGCGGCGCGCGCGCTGCTCCGACAGTCTGGCCGTCATAGCCACCGAGTCCAGTTCTATTCCAAGAAGGAAATTGACTGACGGGGCGATAGCGAGCTCTTGGTCCAGTGACCGAGAGACCCAGATCCTCCAGATGGCTGAGAAGCGCTGTTCCGTGAGACACAAGTTCCGTCTCTGACAGCGCTAGAATAAGCCAATCGTCCAGATAATTCAGTATTCGCATTCCCTGTTTTCTCAGGGGAGCGAGAGCCGTGTCCATGCATTTCGTAATGTACGGGGTGCCAAAGACAGGCCGAAGGGCAGGATTGTGTACTGATATACTCGACCGTTGAAGGCGAATCTCAAGAATGGCCTGTGACGGGGAGTTATCTGGATCTGAAAATATGCGTCTTTTAGATCGAGAGAGATAAACCAGTCTCCTGGGCAAATCTGCGCGAGGATTTTTCTGGTTGTGATCATTTTGAACGGCCGTCTCACGAGGGCTTTGTTCAGATGTCTCAGATCTAAAATAGGTCTTAACGCTCCGTCCTTCTTGGGTACGAGGAAGTAGCGGCTGTAAAGGCTCGACTCGCTTAGAGAAGGATGAACCTGTTCCATAGCCCTTTTGCGCAGTAGCTTCGCTATTTCGGCTTGAAGCAGGTGTGCAGCTTCTGAACTCACTTTCGTCTCCGTCTGTGCTAGAAAGCGCGGAGGGCGACGAGCGAATTGAAGCGAATAGCCGTGTTTTATAGTACTCAGCACCCATTCTGACGCGCCCTGAATAGCTTCCCATGCTTCCGCATGCATAGCTAGGGGTCGAATGGTCTCTGGGTTCAGATCGCCGCGCTGCGCGGGATTGGGGAACCTGTATCAGAGAGGGTGGAGCGGCGTGCGCGCCGCTGGTGCTCGAACACGGGGGCTGGTAAACCGTATTGGCCGGCTGTACAGCGTTCGGTAGCTCGGTCCCAGAGGATGGAGCGCGATTTGCTGACAAACACCCCTGGCGCGAAAGCGGCGTGGGGATTGTAATGTCTAAAAGTGAGTGCGCGTGCACCTGAGCGGGCGCAGAGTTTACACTTATGACACGGCCAGAGTTTGGGAGCTTAGAGGGTGTGCGACCCGAGGTAACTGAATGGCAGAGTGAGCAGCGGGTAGGTGTGAGCACAAAGTTGTGGGCACATTTACTACACTTAGTACTCGAGCGGCTTGTGTCCGCTTTATGAGAGAGCGCTCTATGCGCGTTACCATGGGGACCATGTTTGTGTGAAGCAGTGAGCACATGGGAGTGGGCACATTTTCTACACTTATAACACCCTCGGCTTGAGCCGCTGTTGCCCGGGGTAACCGAGTGGCAGAGCGAGTTACAGGTAGATGTGAGCACAGAGTTGTGGGCACATTTACTACACTTATTACTCGAGCGGCGTGTGACCGCTTTATGAGAGAGCGCTCTGAACGCGTTACCATGGGGACCGTGTTTGTGTGTAGCAGTGAGCACATGGGAGTGGGCACATTTTCTACACTTGTAACACCATCGGCGTTATAGAGCAAATGCTTTGATGGCTCATATGTTTAGACGCTCATAAATACTCAAGCACCATCCTGTGAGATGCAGGTTCGCTTTCTGTATGTAAGAAAGCTGGCCGCGAGCTCGGAGAAGACAGCAGAAAAAATATTTTCTGCCGCCAGAGCCGGATTTGAACACGGTTCTCCAGTAAAATTCTGCCACTGAGCCACAGGGGCACACATGAGCTTCCAGTTGGTGCGAGCATATGACCGAGCGTCGTGTTTCGGCGTTTGTTTGCAGGCGCGCGTGTATTAAAACAGGCCCGTTTACTGCAGCATTAGTATTTCCAGCCGCCTAACTTAGAGGGGACTGAGAAATATGTATCCCGTGAGATGCGGGTTTGCTTTCTGTATGTAAGAAAGCTGGCCGCGAGCTCGGAGAAGCAAGCAGAAAAAAGTTTTTTCTGCTGCCAGAGCCGGATTCGAACACGGGTCTCTGGTGCGGAAGCCTAATGTTCTGCCACTGAGCCACAGGGGCACACATGAGCTTCCGGTCAGTGCGAGCATATGACCGAGCGTCGTGTTTCGTTACGGCGTTTGTTTGCAGGCGCGCGTGTATTAAAACAGGCCCGTTTACTGCAGTATTAGTATTTCCAGCCGCCTGAACTTAGAGGGGACTGAGAAATATGTATCCCGTGAGATGCGGGTTTGCTTTCTGTATGTAAGAAAGCTGGCCGCGAGCTCGAGAGAAGCAAGCAGAAAAAAGTTTTTCTGCTGCCAGAGCCGGATTCGAACACGGGTCTCTGGTGCGGAAGTCTAATGTTCTGCCACTGAGCCACAGGGGCACACATGAGCTTCCAGTCAGTGCGAGCATATGACCGCGCGCTTGTTTGCAGGCGCGCGTGTATTACAACAGGCTCGTTTACTGCAATAATAGTATTTCCAGCCGCCTGAACTTAGAGGGGACTGAGA
>NW_028296347.1:45000-50000 GCF_964197995.2 Scardinius erythrophthalmus
GACAACGAAGAGCGAGATGAGGAATTAAGAGGACTACAAAACAATGAACCAACAGCGAATAAGGATACTGAGGAGCAAGAGGAAGAATGTAATGGGCATGAAATACAATCACAACAAGAAGAGGAAACATGGACACAAATGGATGTGACTGAAAGTTTACAAAGTGAGCTGGACACTGTGGAACTTAATGATCAAAGGAATAAAGAACAAGTGGCTGTAAAGGAAAGTGAAGGGGGAAAAGCAGAAGAAGAGAAACAACTGAAGTCAACTAAAAGAAGAAGACCGCTCAAGGTAACGCCCAATTTAGAGACTGCTAGAAAAAAAGTGCTTAAAGAGGACTTAATTGAGACTGGGAATAAGTATGACGTGTTAAAGGATCTGCAGGAGAATGAACTGAAATGATGGGTTTTATAAATGTTTTTATATGTTTCATGCTTTTAAGAATTGTTACTTTTAACGCTAGAGGACTTTTAGACATAAGAAAATTTGAAAAAGTGAAAGAAATGTGTAAAGGAGAGGATGTGATTTTTTTACAAGAAACTAACTGGAGAGAAGGGGTTATAAGTGAAATAAGGAAAAGATGGAATGGGGAAATTTTATTTAACAACGGGGATGGTAGAATGGGCAGAGGAGTGGCAGTTTTAATAAAAGATAACAGTGGTGTAACGTGTAAAACAGTGTATAAGGATAAAGATGGGAAATGCATAGCGGTGGAAATAGAGTATGAAGAGAAGAAAGTAATTGTAGTAAATGTACACGCTCCCACAGAAGAGAGAGAAAAGAAAGAGTATTTTAATGGATTGAGGGAATTTTTTAAAAAGCACAAAGAAGTTATTATGATGGGTGATTTTAACACGGTTTTTAGTAAATTAGATATGGCAGAAGGAATGGTTTTTAAAACGGATCAAGGAAGGAAAGAGTTGAAAGTGCTGATGGAAGAAAACAATATGGTTGATGTATGGAGAGAGAGAAATGAAAAGAAAAAAGAATATTCAAGGAGACAATTGGTTGGGAATTTTATGTGTAAAACAAGAATAGATTTTATTTTATGTACCAGGAATATAGAAGGTTTTATAGGAAAAATAAAACATGAAGAAACAAGCTTAAGTGATCATAAGCCAATTTTTATAGAAATAGACTGGAGAACAATGAAAAGAGGGCCAGGAGTATGGGTTTTAAACACAGAGGTTTTAAAGAATGAAGATTATGTTTTAAGTGTTAAGGAAATCATCGAAAAGGAAAAAGAAAATGGAATGTACAAGGAAGACAAAAGAATATGGTGGGAAAATGTGAAGTATTTAGTGAAAAAGTATACAATAAAGTACTGTGGGTTAATACAGAAATGCAGGAAAAGTAAGGAAAGGGAAATAAGAGAAAAATTAGAAAAAGAGTTAAATGAGAAAGGAACAGATATACAAAAAAATAAAAGAAATAGAGGGAAGTTTGAAGGAAATGGAAGAAAATAAATACAAAGGGGCAATGTTAAGAAGTAAGGCGAAGTATGTGGTAGAAGGAGAAAAGTGCACAAAGTTTTTCTTTGATCTAGAAAGAAGAAGAGGAAAAGCTGAAATTATAAAAGGAATAAGGGGAGGAAATGGAGAAATAGTAGAAACGAATGAGGAAATATTAAAAGAAATAAAAATGTATTATGAAAAGTTATTCAATACAGAAGGGGTAAAAGAGGAAGAGAAGCGAGAACTTTTGAAGCAAATAAAAACAAAAATTGGAGAAGAGGATAAAAAAGAGTGTGATCAAGACATAAGAGAGGAAGAGATAAAAAGAGCAATAAGTGAATTAAATAAAAAGAAAAGTCCAGGTATAGATGGTTTGGGGAGTGAATTTTATATTGTTTTTAAAGAATTTCTGGCCAACATTTTAAAAGAAGTATATGAAGAGGTTTTTAGAAAAGGGGAGATT
This sequence comes from Scardinius erythrophthalmus, assembly GCF_964197995.2. Lineage (NCBI taxonomy): Eukaryota > Metazoa > Chordata > Actinopteri > Cypriniformes > Leuciscidae > Scardinius > Scardinius erythrophthalmus. Next base: position 46,918 of record NW_028296347.1, read on the forward strand.
AATCAAAGAATGGGATTGGGTTTAATGAAATTGATATATAAAAGAAAAGGAGAAAAAGTAGATTTAAAGAATTACAGACCAATTACAATGCTCAACACTGACTTGAAGATTTTAACAAAAGTTTTAGCAAACAGATTAAAAGAAATAATGCCGAGTATAATTAAAACAAATCAAGTATATGGGGTTAAAGGAAAAGATATCGCAGATACAACAATTGGCATAAAAGATATGATAAGGTACATGCATGAAAAGAAAAGAAAAGGGTATATAATTAGTTTAGATTTTGAAAAAGCGTTCGACAGAGTGGAACATGAATTTTTATTTGGTGTTTTAAAGAGTTTTGGTTTTGGAGGGAATTTTATTAAATGGATTAGAATTTTATACAAAGGAGCGATAACGAAAATTAAATGTAATGGGTTTTTAACACAATGTTTCAAAATTACTAGATCGATAAGGCAAGGATGTCCACTGTCAGCTCTTTTATATTCTTTAGTTTCGGAGCCACTAGGTCTGGCCATAAAACAAGAAGCGGGAATAAAAGGAATAGTTGTCGAGGGAGAAGAGAACAAAATATTTCAATATGCGGATGATACTACAGTGATGGTGAAGGATCTAGAGAGTGTTAAAAATGCAATGAGAATAGTAGAGATGTTTTGTAAAGGATCAGGAGCCAAAGTAAATGAAGAAAAAACAGTATATATGAAATTTGGAGGGGCTGCAGATTTAACAAACAATTTTGCTTTTAAGGAAACAAAAGAAATAAAGATTTTGGGTGTTTTAATGGGACTGGATGAAAAAAAGGTAGGAGAAACAATGTGGGAAGAAATATTAGGGGGTATCGAAAGGAGGATGAATTTTTGGAAACTGAGAACTTTAACTTTGAAAGGGAAGGTTTTAATTCTAAATGTTTTAATGGTTTCAAAATTATGGTATGTCTTATATGTGTCTTCTATGCCGTTGTGGGCAGAAAAAAGGCTGAAAAAATGTTTTTTAGATTTTTTATGGGAAGGGAAGCCTGCAAGAATTGCATACAACACTTTAATAGGAGCAGTGGGGAAGGGAGGACTGGGATTAATGGATTTTGAACAAAGAAAGAATAGCTTAAGAGTGAAAATAATACAAAAGTACTTAGACGAGGAAAACAAAGCAACATGGAAAAAAACAATGGAATATTTTTTAAGTAAATGTGGGAATTTTAATCTAGGAGATAATATACTGTGGATGAGAGCAAAGAAATGGATGACGGATGAGTTGCCAGATTTTTATAAGGAACTGATGAGCGCCTGGGGTAAATTTTTAACAAATGTACATTTTAATCCACAAGGTAGAGAGAACATTTTAAATCAGCCTTTATTCTTAAACAACAGCATTTTAAATCAAGGAAAGGAGATCTTTTTTAAGAAATGGTGGGAGCTGGGAATTACCAGGGTAAGGGATGTTTTATATGAGTTCAAAGAGGGATTTTTACCAGTGCAGTATATTGTAGATGTAATGGAGGAGGCAAAGGAGGATTTTAGCAGACAGCAGATAATAAACTATTATGAGATAATCAAAAAGGCAATACCCAAAGACTGGATAAAAAGAATTGAAAGTATGGAAGAGGGGAGAAATGGAAAAGAAGTGTATGTTAAGTTGGGAGAAAAATTGCATGGTTTTAAAACATGTACGGTGAAGATGTTTTATGTTTTTTTTAGGGATGGTGTTTTTAAAGAGCCGATTGTAAATGAATACTGGGTGCAGAAATTCAAAGATCTAAAACAAGATTGTATATGGAGAAACATGGGGGGGAGATGTGTGGAAACAAAATTTGGATGTTTGGAGTATTTTATTAGGCATAAAGTGGTTTTTACTGAGGCTATTTTAAATAAAATAGGAATTGAACAAAACGCTCTGTGTAAAGTGTGCCAGGAAAAGGACGAGTGGATTTTACATATGTTTTTATATTGTAAAGAACTGGAGGAATTTTTAAAGAAATGTAAATGTTTAATTAAAGATTTGACTGAGGAGTGGGATGAAAATGTAATGGAATGGAATAGAGTGGTGATGTTTGGTTGGGAAAAGAAGTGTCAAAACAAAAGGTTTATTAATCTGTGTGTAATGTTAATGAAAAGTGCAATATGGGAGAGAAGAACTGTGGCTAAAAAGGAAAAAATTGTGCTGGATGTTTGGACTGTGTTTAAAAGGAAAACGGAACTATACATTGAAAGATTGTATGTATATTTTAAAGGTGAAAATATGTTGGATGCTTTTTATGATGTTTTTACTCCAAAAGTTTGTTGTGTTTTAAAAGATTTAATGTGGAAGCTGCCTGGAAGTGAAGGTGATTTTTAAACTATGTATGTAAATGTAAGATGTGTGATGTTTGAAGAAGAAAATCTGTATTTTTTAATTGTATTTATTTTTGTTGTATTTCATTGATTGAAATTTCTTAATAAAAAAAAAAAAAAAAAAAAAAAAAAAAAAGAGAACGCCCGATCTCGTCTGATCTCGGAAGCTAAGCAGAGTCGGGCCTGGTTAGTACTTGGATGGGAGACCGCCTGGGAATACCAGGTGCTGTAAGCATTTTTGGTTTTAAAAAAAAAAAAAGAGTCTAAGAGTTTGTTCAAAAATCCTGAAATATTGTCTGAGTTTCTTCCAAAAGCCCAGTCTTGGCAGCAGAGTTTCTTCAGAAAGTGAAGAATTTCACTTTTTTTGAATTTCTTCAAAAGGCCCGTTTTTGGCAGCAGATTTCGCTTACGGCCATACCACTTTGAGAACGCCCGATCTCGTCTGATCTCGGAAGCTAAGCAGAGTCGGGCCTGGTTAGTACTTGGATGGGAGACCGCCTGGGAATACCAGGTGCTGTAAGCTTTTTACTTTACTTCACTAATGTTCTAACCTTTTAAATAGCCCGTTTTTGGCAGCAGATTTCGCTTACGACCATACCACTTTGAGAACGCCCGATCTCGTCTGATCTCGGAAGCTAAGCAGAGTCGGGCCTGGTTAGTACTTGGATGGGAGACCGCCTGGGAATACCAGGTGCTGTAAGCTTTTTACTTTACTTCACTAATGTTCTAACCTTTTAAATAGCCCGTTTTTGGCAG
>NW_028296347.1:52500-57500 GCF_964197995.2 Scardinius erythrophthalmus
CGTGGCAGTAGTTGGGAGAGGAAGGCTCTCCCCCATTTTGTGTTTTTTCAATTTTTTGTTTGTTTGTTTTTTAGTGTTTTTTGTTTGTTTTTTTTTGGCATTTTTCTTTTTTTAAAAAACCACCTAACAGCAGCATATCGCTGTCTGGAGGGTGGTTGATCTTTTTTTCCCACAAATGGACGGATTTTCTGGTATTGACACGGAAATGGCTGGAGAGACACGAATGGCAAACGACACTGGAATGGTAGGAGGAACACGCACGGCAAACGACACTGGACTGGCAGGAGGAACACGCAAGGCAAACGACACTGGACTGGCTCGAGGAACACGCATGGCAAACGACACTGGACTGGGAAAACGACAACGAGATGGCAGTGGAATCGATCAAGATGTAAGGAAAGAAGGTGGAAAGAGAGTATACTTAAAAGAAGCAACTGTAACGGTGGATGTAGGACATGTGAAAGATGCGAGGGCGGTGGACATCATTAAAGCACTGACGGAGGAGATTGGAGAAGGAAGGATTTTAGCAGTCAGACCCAAAAGAGTGAAGGAATACGAGGTTACACTGGAACACGAGGATGACATAGAGTTTTTAATGGATGGATTGAAAATAAATGGCATTGACTGTGAAGTTAAAAGACTGCAAAACCGGGAGTACGTTGTCTCCTTCATGCATCTGCCCGTTTACACTGCTGACGAGGAGATTTTAAATAAACTGGAGGGATGGGGAGTAACCCCCATCTCTAAAATTAAACGGAGAATGTATCCGGGCACCAGTATAGAGGACGGGACAAGGTTTGTAAAAACACGCTTCCCAAAAGAAGTTGCCTCCCTCCCGTACAGCACAAAAATAGAGACGGCAGAGGGTCCACAATATTTCCGGGTGATGCACAGCCACCAGGTGAAGACCTGTCGGCTGTGCATGAGCCCGGACCATGTGGTAAAGGATTGTCCGGACTTTAAGTGTTTTAAGTGCGAGGAGAGGGGGCATTTCGCGAGAGACTGCAACGCAGTAACGTGCCCGGATTGTAATTTGGTTTTAGACAAGTGTGAGTGTTGGATGGGGAGAGAGGAGGAGGAGCAACAGGTAGGCGGGCAGATGCATGAAAGAGACAACGAAGAGCGAGATGAGGAATTAAGAGGACTACAAAACAATGAACCAACAGCGAATAAGGATACTGAGGAGCAAGAGGAAGAATGTAATGGGCATGAAATACAATCACAACAAGAAGAGGAAACATGGACACAAATGGATGTGACTGAAAGTTTACAAAGTGAGCTGGACACTGTGGAACTTAATGATCAAAGGAATAAAGAACAAGTGGCTGTAAAGGAAAGTGAAGGGGGAAAAGCAGAAGAAGAGAAACAACTGAAGTCAACTAAAAGAAGAAGACCGCTCAAGGTAACGCCCAATTTAGAGACTGCTAGAAAAAAAGTGCTTAAAGAGGACTTAATTGAGACTGGGAATAAGTATGACGTGTTAAAGGATCTGCAGGAGAATGAACTGAAATGATGGGTTTTATAAATGTTTTTATATGTTTCATGCTTTTAAGAATTGTTACTTTTAACGCTAGAGGACTTTTAGACATAAGAAAATTTGAAAAAGTGAAAGAAATGTGTAAAGGAGAGGATGTGATTTTTTTACAAGAAACTAACTGGAGAGAAGGGGTTATAAGTGAAATAAGGAAAAGATGGAATGGGGAAATTTTATTTAACAACGGGGATGGTAGAATGGGCAGAGGAGTGGCAGTTTTAATAAAAGATAACAGTGGTGTAACGTGTAAAACAGTGTATAAGGATAAAGATGGGAAATGCATAGCGGTGGAAATAGAGTATGAAGAGAAGAAAGTAATTGTAGTAAATGTACACGCTCCCACAGAAGAGAGAGAAAAGAAAGAGTATTTTAATGGATTGAGGGAATTTTTTAAAAAGCACAAAGAAGTTATTATGATGGGTGATTTTAACACGGTTTTTAGTAAATTAGATATGGCAGAAGGAATGGTTTTTAAAACGGATCAAGGAAGGAAAGAGTTGAAAGTGCTGATGGAAGAAAACAATATGGTTGATGTATGGAGAGAGAGAAATGAAAAGAAAAAAGAATATTCAAGGAGACAATTGGTTGGGAATTTTATGTGTAAAACAAGAATAGATTTTATTTTATGTACCAGGAATATAGAAGGTTTTATAGGAAAAATAAAACATGAAGAAACAAGCTTAAGTGATCATAAGCCAATTTTTATAGAAATAGACTGGAGAACAATGAAAAGAGGGCCAGGAGTATGGGTTTTAAACACAGAGGTTTTAAAGAATGAAGATTATGTTTTAAGTGTTAAGGAAATCATCGAAAAGGAAAAAGAAAATGGAATGTACAAGGAAGACAAAAGAATATGGTGGGAAAATGTGAAGTATTTAGTGAAAAAGTATACAATAAAGTACTGTGGGTTAATACAGAAATGCAGGAAAAGTAAGGAAAGGGAAATAAGAGAAAAATTAGAAAAAGAGTTAAATGAGAAAGGAACAGATATACAAAAAAATAAAAGAAATAGAGGGAAGTTTGAAGGAAATGGAAGAAAATAAATACAAAGGGGCAATGTTAAGAAGTAAGGCGAAGTATGTGGTAGAAGGAGAAAAGTGCACAAAGTTTTTCTTTGATCTAGAAAGAAGAAGAGGAAAAGCTGAAATTATAAAAGGAATAAGGGGAGGAAATGGAGAAATAGTAGAAACGAATGAGGAAATATTAAAAGAAATAAAAATGTATTATGAAAAGTTATTCAATACAGAAGGGGTAAAAGAGGAAGAGAAGCGAGAACTTTTGAAGCAAATAAAAACAAAAATTGGAGAAGAGGATAAAAAAGAGTGTGATCAAGACATAAGAGAGGAAGAGATAAAAAGAGCAATAAGTGAATTAAATAAAAAGAAAAGTCCAGGTATAGATGGTTTGGGGAGTGAATTTTATATTGTTTTTAAAGAATTTCTGGCCAACATTTTAAAAGAAGTATATGAAGAGGTTTTTAGAAAAGGGGAGATTAATCAAAGAATGGGATTGGGTTTAATGAAATTGATATATAAAAGAAAAGGAGAAAAAGTAGATTTAAAGAATTACAGACCAATTACAATGCTCAACACTGACTTGAAGATTTTAACAAAAGTTTTAGCAAACAGATTAAAAGAAATAATGCCGAGTATAATTAAAACAAATCAAGTATATGGGGTTAAAGGAAAAGATATCGCAGATACAACAATTGGCATAAAAGATATGATAAGGTACATGCATGAAAAGAAAAGAAAAGGGTATATAATTAGTTTAGATTTTGAAAAAGCGTTCGACAGAGTGGAACATGAATTTTTATTTGGTGTTTTAAAGAGTTTTGGTTTTGGAGGGAATTTTATTAAATGGATTAGAATTTTATACAAAGGAGCGATAACGAAAATTAAATGTAATGGGTTTTTAACACAATGTTTCAAAATTACTAGATCGATAAGGCAAGGATGTCCACTGTCAGCTCTTTTATATTCTTTAGTTTCGGAGCCACTAGGTCTGGCCATAAAACAAGAAGCGGGAATAAAAGGAATAGTTGTCGAGGGAGAAGAGAACAAAATATTTCAATATGCGGATGATACTACAGTGATGGTGAAGGATCTAGAGAGTGTTAAAAATGCAATGAGAATAGTAGAGATGTTTTGTAAAGGATCAGGAGCCAAAGTAAATGAAGAAAAAACAGTATATATGAAATTTGGAGGGGCTGCAGATTTAACAAACAATTTTGCTTTTAAGGAAACAAAAGAAATAAAGATTTTGGGTGTTTTAATGGGACTGGATGAAAAAAAGGTAGGAGAAACAATGTGGGAAGAAATATTAGGGGGTATCGAAAGGAGGATGAATTTTTGGAAACTGAGAACTTTAACTTTGAAAGGGAAGGTTTTAATTCTAAATGTTTTAATGGTTTCAAAATTATGGTATGTCTTATATGTGTCTTCTATGCCGTTGTGGGCAGAAAAAAGGCTGAAAAAATGTTTTTTAGATTTTTTATGGGAAGGGAAGCCTGCAAGAATTGCATACAACACTTTAATAGGAGCAGTGGGGAAGGGAGGACTGGGATTAATGGATTTTGAACAAAGAAAGAATAGCTTAAGAGTGAAAATAATACAAAAGTACTTAGACGAGGAAAACAAAGCAACATGGAAAAAAACAATGGAATATTTTTTAAGTAAATGTGGGAATTTTAATCTAGGAGATAATATACTGTGGATGAGAGCAAAGAAATGGATGACGGATGAGTTGCCAGATTTTTATAAGGAACTGATGAGCGCCTGGGGTAAATTTTTAACAAATGTACATTTTAATCCACAAGGTAGAGAGAACATTTTAAATCAGCCTTTATTCTTAAACAACAGCATTTTAAATCAAGGAAAGGAGATCTTTTTTAAGAAATGGTGGGAGCTGGGAATTACCAGGGTAAGGGATGTTTTATATGAGTTCAAAGAGGGATTTTTACCAGTGCAGTATATTGTAGATGTAATGGAGGAGGCAAAGGAGGATTTTAGCAGACAGCAGATAATAAACTATTATGAGATAATCAAAAAGGCAATACCCAAAGACTGGATAAAAAGAATTGAAAGTATGGAAGAGGGGAGAAATGGAAAAGAAGTGTATGTTAAGTTGGGAGAAAAATTGCATGGTTTTAAAACATGTACGGTGAAGATGTTTTATGTTTTTTTTAGGGATGGTGTTTTTAAAGAGCCGATTGTAAATGAATACTGGGTGCAGAAATTCAAAGATCTAAAACAAGATTGTATATGGAGAAACATGGGGGGGAGATGTGTGGAAACAAAATTTGGATGTTTGGAGTATTTTATTAGGCATAAAGTGGTTTTTACTGAGGCTATTTTAAATAAAATAGGAATTGAACAAAACGCTCTGTGTAAAGTGTGCCAGGAAAAGGACGAGTGGATTTTACATATGTTTTTATATTGTAAAGAACTGGAGGAATTTTTAAAGA
>NW_028296347.1:72500-76000 GCF_964197995.2 Scardinius erythrophthalmus
GGAGGGTGGTTAATTTTTTCTCCCCCCCCCAAATGGACGGATTATCCGGTATCGACTCGGAACTGGCTGGAGAGACACGAATGGCAAACGACACTGGACTGGCTGGAGGAACACACACGGAAAATGACACTGGACTGGCAGGAGGAACACGCACGGCAAACGACACTGGACTGGCTGGAGGAAGACGCACGGCAAACGACAATGGACTGGATAATCGACCACGAGTCAGAAACGGAAAGAACCAAGATGTGAGAGAAAGTTTCAATGAAAGAAAATATTTAAAGGAGGCTACAGTGATTGTGAACGTAGAGAATGTGATCGAGGTAAGAGCAGAAGATATCATCAAAGTAGTAACGGAACAATGTGGACATGGGCAAATTTTAGCGCTAAGGCCAAGACAAGGGAAGGAATACGAACTGACAATGGAAAAAGAAGAAATGTGTGACAAACTAACTGATGGACTGGTAATAAAAGGAGTGAAATGTGAGGTAAAAAATCTGAAAAATCGAGATTATGTTGTTTCCTTCATGCACCTGCCCGTCTACCTTGATGACAAAGACATTTTGGAAAAATTAGAAGGATGGGGAGTTAATCCCGTTTCAAAAATAAAAAGAAGATTCTACCCGGGCACTGACATTGAGGACGGAACAAGGTTCCTAAAAGTGAATTTCCCCAAGGAAGTGGCATCGTTGCCATACAGCACAAGGCTGGAAACAGCAGAAGGGCATCAGTATTTTAGGGTGGTGCACAGTCACCAGGTGAAGACCTGTAGGCTGTGCATGAGCCCAGAACACATGCTAAAGGAATGCCCGGATTTTAAGTGCTATAAATGTGAGGAGAGGGGACACTTTGCAAGAGATTGCAACGCTGTCAGATGCCCGGATTGCAAAGAAACTTTAAACAAATGTGAGTGTTGGATGGAGGAAGAGGCAGGAGGTAGGAAAAATCAGGTGGACGGACAGGTGCATGAAGGAAGCAACGAGGAGGAAGGACAAACCGATGAAGCACAAGAGGAAGAAAATGTACAACAAAAAGAAGGAGGAACGAGCAACAGAGAGAAAGGAGAAGGCGAAAAAGAGATCGATAAAGATAAAGAACAAACAATGGAGCAGGACACACAATGGACAGTAATGGAAACATCGGACAGTTTTAAAAGTTATCGGGATGACGTGGAGAAAGATGGAAAAGGAAGGAAGGATCAAAGTAAAGAGATGGAAAGTGAAGAAGAAATAACAATGGACAATATGGACAGAGACAGAGTGGGGAGAGGACAAATAAGAAGGAGATCATTAAAGGTAACACCAAATTTGGAACATGCTAGAAAAAAGACTATGAAAAGGGGCCAAGATGAAAGTGCAAACAGATATGAAGTGTTAAAGGGCCTGGAGGGAGAAAATGGAGAATAATGTTTTTTAGGTATTTATTTTTATTTATTTTAATGGTTTTAAGTTGTGTTAATTTTAATGCAAGGGGATTAATGGACATGAGAAAATTTGAAAGAGTGAAAGAAAAGTGTAGAGGAGAAGATATCATTGTTTTACAAGAAACAAATTGGAAAGAAAGTGTGATGATAGAATACAAAAAGAAATGGGAAGGGGATATTTTATATAATAATGGAGATGGAAGGCTTGGAAGAGGGGTGGCGTTTTTAATGAGAAAGGATGTTTTTAATACAACCAAAGTGGTGTACAAAGATAAGATGGGGAAATGCATGGCTGTGGAAGTAAATTATGAAGGACGTGAATTAATTTTAGTGAATGTACATGCACCAACAGAAGAGAAAGAAAAGAAAGAATTTTTTAACTGTTTAAGGAGTGTAATAAAGAAATATAAGGAAATAATAATGATGGGGGATTTTAACACAGTTTTTAACAAACTAGACATGGCTGAGGGGATGGTTTTTAAATCGGACACAGGGAGGAAAGAATTAAACGAATTGATGAGAGAAAATAATTTAATAGATGTATGGAGGGAAAGAAATGGGGGGAAAAAGGTTTATTCAAGGAAGCAAATAGTGGGGCATTTTATATGTAAAACAAGAATTGATTATGTGCTATGTACAAGAAATGTGGAGAATTTTATTGAAAAAATCAGCTATGAAGAAACCAGTTTTAGTGATCATACGTTTTTACGTTTTAAAATTGATTGGAGCAATGTGCAAAGGGGACCGGGTACTTGGATTTTAAATACAGAGATTTTAAAGAATGAAGATTATGTTGCAGAGATAAAAGGAATCATAGAGAAAGAGAAGGATGATGCAATGTATGAAGAAGACAAAAGAATGTGGTGGGAGAATGTTAAATATCTAGTAAAAAAGTTTTCAATGAAGTATTGCAGAATCTTACAAATAAGTAAAAGACACAAAGAAAAAGAAATAAAGGAGACATTAGAAAGAGAATTAAATAATGAGAATAAAGACATAAAAAAGATAAAAGAAATAGAGGAGAAACTGAAAGAAATAGAAGAAAAAGAATATGAGGGGGCAAGATTAAGAAGTAAGTCCAAATATATGGTGGAGGGGGAGAAATGTACAAAGTTTTTTTTTGACTTGGAGAAAAAAAGGGCAAAAGTTGGAATAATAAAAGAAATAAAAGGGAGAAGTGGAGAGATTGTGGAGGGGAATGAAAAAGTGCTAGAAGAGATAAAGTTTTTTTATGAGGATCTTTTTAAAACAAGAGGAGTGGAAGAAGAGGAAAAAAGGAAACTGTTAAATTATATTGAAACAAATTTAAGTGAAGAGGATAAAAAAGAATGTGATGGGGAAATCAAGAACGAGGAGATCGAAAGAGCGATAGATCAACTAAATAAAAGGAAAAGCCCAGGGATAGATGGTTTGGGAAGTGAATTTTATATACGTTTTAAGGACATTTTAACAGAGATTTTAAAGGAGGTTTTTAAGGAAATTTTTAAAGAGGAAGAGATGAATGATAGAATGGGAATGGGGCTGATGAAGTTAATATATAAAAGGAAAGGTGAACAAACTGATTTAAAAAACTACAGGCCAATAACAATGTTAAATACTGATTTAAAGATATTAGCAAAGATTTTAGCAAATAGGTTAAAAGAAGTGATGCCACAAATAATAAAAACAAATCAAGCATATGCAGTAAAAGGAAGAGACATAGCAGACATAACGATGAGTATAAGAGACACAATACAATACATAAAAGAAAAGAACGATGATGGATATTTGATCAGCTTAGATTTCGAAAAGGCTTTTGATAGAGTTGAGCATGAATATTTGTTTGGGGTTTTAAATAGGTTTGGGTTTGGTGAGAATTTTATGAAATGGATAAAGATTTTATATAAGGGGGCTCTAACAAAAATAAAATGTAACGGGTTTTTAACGGAATGTTTTAAAATAACTAGATCAATTAGACAAGGATGTCCACTCTCAGCTTTATTATACTCTCTTGTAGCAGAACCTTTGGGCCTAGCAATACGAAAAGAAGAGAAAATAAAAGGAATACAAATACAGGAAAGCAAAGCAGAAGGGACAA
>NW_028296346.1:0-75846 GCF_964197995.2 Scardinius erythrophthalmus
AAAATTCAAACAAAGTCATGTGTCAGTCATTTTTTTCGTGTTTTTTAGTATAAATGTCTATAACTCCGAAGCGAATTGAGATATTTTCACCAAAATTGACACACATATGTATGGGCTCACTCTGAGGACACGTAAAAAAAATTGTGGGACTGAGCCTCTTGGTGGCGCTATAATTGAACAAAATATGAAATTCCCATTGACTTCAATACAGTTTTGTGAAATAAAATGCTATACTAAACAAATGCATTGGTGTAATATTACGAAACTCAGATTGTGTCATCAGCACCATCCCCTGAAGGCAACAAAAATATTTCAAGACAGCGCCACCTAGTGGTCAAAAGATGTAACAAAATTTTTGAATAAATCTGGCCATTGAAATGCCACGGGTCTTAATAGATTCCTTGGGTCGAGCCGAGAACATAGATACCAAGTTTTCCTTATTTGGCCAAACTTCCTGTCCGCCATCTTGATTTTCATTCAAAACCTACTTTTTCGAACTCCTCCTAGACCGTTTGTCCGATTTTCACCAAAATCGAATCGTATCATCTCCAGACCGTGCCGACAAAAATTTATGGATTTCGAGTCGATTGATGAAACCGTTTTCGTATAGCACAGCAGCAAAGTTGAGGCATGATGCCAAAATGACTATTCAGGCTTTATATCTGCAATGCCTCGACATATTGACACAAAACTTTGTATGTGTCACTGTCTCCTTACTCTGACCACACCACATCAATTTCGTAACAGCGCCACCTTTTGGTCAAAAGTGACAATCCATTAAATCATATTTTGAATCACTTTTTACATGATTTTTCAGCCATTTCGCCTAAAATCCTCTTTAAATGTCTTTAATTGCTCATTGTTGCAGTTGGTCTGACACTTTCAGACATGTTGGCATGTCTTGTCGTCTTATTCTGCTTGGCCCCGGTAATGGCTGCTTGCAGCTATATTTAGGGGCCAAGCACCGAAGGTGCGGAGGCACCTATTGTATCTGTTCCGTTTCTTATTATTAGGGGCCAAGCACCGAAGGTGCGGAGGCACCTATTGTATCTGTTCCGTTTCTTATTATTATTATTATTATTATTATTATTATTATTCTTCCGCCATGGGAGTCTATGGCAGCCCATAGAACCGATTGCGGGAAAGTTGTTTTGGTTTGACATTCTGATAGAGGACCGTCTCAACATTAAATACACCAATTTTGGTGTTTCTAAGTCATTCCCTCTAGCGCCACCACCTGTCCAAAGTTTCACTTTTATTTTGCTAATAACTTTTGAACCGTAAGGCCAATCAGCGAAATTCTTTTTTCCTCTGATTCCTGAGCTCATGGCGATTCGATTGCACCCTATGACGTCATTTGCCGTCATAAAAATATGGCCGCCATCTTGAATTTTCAAAAAAAGCTACTTTTTCGAACTCGTCCTAGACGGTTTGTCCGATTTGCACGAAAATTGAACCAGATCATCTTCAGGTAGTGCTGACAAAAAGTTATGGAATTCAAATGGATTCGTCAAACCGTTTTCAATAAACGCACAAATACATTTTACGTAGCGCTAGCAAAAACAGTCGTAAGGCCGTATCTCCGCAACGGTTTATCGTATTCAGACCAAACTTGGTACTTGTACTCACAAGCATGACCTGAGGCTACATGCTGTGTTTCGGCGCAGCGCCACCTACTGGTCCGGAGATATGAAAAATGGCTATTTTTGCTTATAACTTCTGAACAGTTTGTCCAAAAATCATACAATTGGTCTCGTTAGATTCAGGGCAACATGCCGAGTCGACTGATATCCAATTTGACCATATCGGTCATTTTGGCTGTCGGCCATTTTGAATTTTGTGCTAAAATTCTGTATTTTATGAACGCATGAACGGATTGTTACGAAACGTGGTATGGGTCATCAGCACAATGCCCTGAATGAGCCTGAGAAGTTTCGAAACAGCGCCACCTAGTGGTGAATTTTTTTTTTCAAATGCTTATAACTTTGGGTGTGGTCGACTTATTTTCACGAAACTCATCTTTTTAGACTCCTGAATCGTTGCCGAGTCCTACGATACCAAACATACTAGGTTTCGCCTTACGGTTTGTGTAGCGTTGTGATTTAGCGCTTAAAAAACATTTGGCTATATCTTTGAAACCGCTAGTCCGATCGAGACGAAACCACCGTCAGAAGTTTGGAAACATAGGTCGATAGCTATACGCCAATGCCCAAATGCGAAAATATTGATGTTTAGGGGTACTAATTTCCAATCAAAGTCATGTGTCAGTCATTTTTTTCGTGTTTTTTCATATAAATGTCTATAACTCCGAAGCGAATTGAGATATTTTCACCAAAATTGACACACATATGTATGGGCTCACTCTGAGGACACGTAAAAAAAATTGTGGGACTGAGCCTCTTGGTGGCGCTATAATTGAACAAAATATGAAATTCCCATTGACTTCAATACAGTTTTGTGAAATAAAATGCTATACTAAACAAATGCATTGGTGTAATATTACGAAACTCAGATTGTGTCATCAGCACCATCCCCTGAAGGCAACCAAAATATTTCAAGACAGCGCCACCTAGTGGTCAAAAGTTATAACAAAATTTCCAAAAAGGCTAATAACTTTTGAATACATCTGGCTATTGAAATGCCACTGGTCTTAATAGATTCCTTGGGTCAAGCCGAGAACATAGATACCAAGTTTTCCTTATTTGGCCAAACTTCCTGTCCGCCATCTTGATTTTCATTCAAAACCTACTTTTTCGAACTCCTCCTAGACCGTTTGTCCGATTTTCACCAAAATCGAATCGTATCATCTCCAGACTGTGCCGACAAAAAGTTATGGATTTCGTGTCGATTGATGAAACCGTTTTCGTATAGCACAGCAGCAAAGTTGAGGCATGATGCCAAAATGACTATTCAGGCTTTATATCTGCAATGCCTTGACATATTGACACAAAACTTTGTATGTGTCACTGTCTCCTTACTCTGACCACACCACATCAATTTCGTAACAGCGCCACCTTTTGGTCAAAAGTGACAATCCATTAAATCATATTTTGAATCACTTTTTACATGATTTTTCAGCCATTTCGCCTAAAATCCTCTTTAAATGTCTTTAATTGCTCATTGTTGCAGTTGGTCTGACACTTTCAGACATGTTGGCATGTCTTGTCGTCTTATTCTGCTTGGCCCCGGTAATTGCTGCTTGCAGCTATATTTATTATTATTATTATTAGGGGCCAAGCACCGAAGGTGCGGAGGCACCTATTGTTTTCGTTCCCGTTCTTATTATTATTATTATTAGGGGCCAAGCACCGAAGGTGCGGAGGCACCTATTGTATCTGTTCCGTTTCTTATTATTATTATTATTATTATTATTATTATTATTCTTCCGCCATGGGAGTCTATGGCAGCCCATAGAACCGATTGCGGGAAAGTTGTTTTGGTTTGACATTCTGATAGAGGACCGTCTCAACATTAAATACACCAATTTTGGTGTTTCTAAGTCATTCCCTCTAGCGCCACCACCTGTCCAAAGTTTCACTTTTATTTTGCTAATAACTTTTGAACCGTAAGGCCAATCAGCGAAATTCTTTTTTCCTCTGATTCCTGAGCTCATGGCGATTCGATTGCACCCTATGACGTCATTTGCCGTCATAAAAATATGGCCGCCATCTTGAATTTTCAAAAAAAGCTACTTTTTCGAACTCGTCCTAGACGGTTTGTCCGATTTGCACGAAAATTGAACCAGATCATCTTCAGGTAGTGCTGACAAAAAGTTATGGAATTCAAATGGATTCGTCAAACCGTTTTCAATAAACGCACAAATACATTTTACGTAGCGCTAGCAAAAACAGTCGTAAGGCCGTATCTCCGCAACGGTTTATCGTATTCAGACCAAACTTGGTACTTGTACTCACAAGCATGACCTGAGGCTACATGCTGTGTTTCGGCGCAGCGCCACCTACTGGTCCGGAGATATGAAAAATGGCTATTTTTGCTTATAACTTCTGAACAGTTTGTCCAAAAATCATACAATTGGTCTCGTTAGATTCAGGGCAACATGCCGAGTCGACTGATATCCAATTTTGCCATATCGGTCATTTTGGCTGTCGGCCATTTTGAATTTTGTGCTAAAATTCTGTATTTTATGAACGCATGAACGGATTGTTACGAAACGTGGTATGGGTCATCAGCACGATGCCCTGAATGAGCCTGAGAAGTTTCGAAACAGCGCCACCTAGTGGTGAATTTTTTTTTCCAAATGCTTATAACTTTGGGTGTGGTCGACTTATTTTCACGAAACTCATCTTTTTAGACTCCTGAATCGTTGCCGAGTCCTACGATACCAAACATGCTAGGTTTCGCCTTACGGTTTGTGTAGCGTTGTGATTTAGCGCTTAAAAAACATTTGGCTATATCTTTGAAACCGCTAGTCCGATCGAGACGAAACCACCGTCAGAAGTTTGGAAACATAGGTCGATAGCTATACACCAATGCCCAAATGCGAAAATATTGATGTTTAGGGGTACTAATTTCCAATCAAAGTCATGTGTCAGTCATTTTTTTCGTGTTTTTTCATATAAATGTCTATAACTCCGAAGCGAATTGAGATATTTTCACCAAAATTGACACACATATGTATGGGCTCACTCTGAGGACACGTAAAAAAAATTGTGGGACTGAGCCTCTTGGTGGCGCTATAATTGAACAAAATATGAAATTCCCATTGACTTCAATACAGTTTTGTGAAATAAAATGCTATACTAAACAAATGCATTGGTGTAATATTACGAAACTCAGATTGTGTCATCAGCACCATCCCCTGAAGGCAACCAAAATATTTCAAGACAGCGCCACCTAGTGGTCAAAAGTTATAACAAAATTTCCAAAAAGGCTAATAACTTTTGAATACATCTGGCTATTGAAATGCCACTGGTCTTAATAGATTCCTTGGGTCAAGCCGAGAACATAGATACCAAGTTTTCCTTATTTGGCCAAACTTCCTGTCCGCCATCTTGATTTTCATTCAAAACCTACTTTTTCGAACTCCTCCTAGACCGTTTGTCCGATTTTCACCAAAATCGAATCGTATCATCTCCAGACTGTGCCGACAAAAAGTTATGGATTTCGTGTCGATTGATGAAACCGTTTTCGTATAGCACAGCAGCAAAGTTGAGGCATGATGCCAAAATGACTATTCAGGCTTTATATCTGCAATGCCTCGACATATTGACACAAAACTTTGTATGTGTCACTGTCTCCTTACTCTGACCACACCACATCAATTTCGTAACAGCGCCACCTTTTGGTCAAAAGTGACAATCCATTAAATCATATTTTGAATCACTTTTTACATGATTTTTCAGCCATTTCGCCTAAAATCCTCTTTAAATGTCTTTAATTGCTCATTGTTGCAGTTGGTCTGACACTTTCAGACATGTTGGCATGTCTTGTCGTCTTATTCTGCTTGGCCCCGGTAATTGCTGCTTGCAGCTATATTTATTATTATTATTATTCTTCCTTCTTCCGACTGGGAGTCTATGGCAGCCCATAGAACCGATTGCGGGAAAGTTGTTTTGGTTTGACATTCTGATAGAGGACCGTCTCAACATTAAATACACCAATTTTGGTGTTTCTAAGTCATTCCCTCTAGCGCCACCACCTGTCCAAAATTTCACTTTTATTTTGCTAATAACTTTTGAACCGTAAGGCCAATCAGCGAAATTCTTTTTTCCACTGATTCCTGAGCTCATGGCGATTCGATTGCACCCTATGACGTCATTTGCCGTCATAAAAATATGGCCGCCATCTTGAATTTTCAAAAAAAGCTACTTTTTCGAACTCGTCCTAGACGGTTTGTCCGATTTGCACGAAAATTGAACCAGATCATCTTCAGGTAGTGCTGACAAAAAGTTATGGAATTCAAATGGATTCGTCAAACCGTTTTCGATAAACGCACGAATACATTTTACGTAGCGCTAGCAAAAACAGTCGTAAGGCCGTATCTCCGCAACGGTTTATCGTATTCAGACCAAACTTGGTACTTGTACTCACAAGCATGACCTGAGGCTACATGCTGTGTTTCGGCGCAGCGCCACCTACTGGTCCGGAGATATGAAAAATGGCTATTTTTGCTTATAACTTCTGAACAGTTTGTCCAAAAATCATACAATTGGTCTCGTTAGATTCAGGGCAACATGCCGAGTCGACTGATATCCAATTTGACCATATCGGTCATTTTGGCTGTCGGCCATTTTGAATTTTGTGCTAAAATTCTGTATTTTATGAACGCATGAACGGATTGTTACGAAACGTGGTATGGGTCATCAGCACAATGCCCTGAATGAGCCTGAGAAGTTTCGAAACAGCGCCACCTAGTGGTGAATTTTTTTTTTCAAATGCTTATAACTTTGGGTGTGGTCGACTTATTTTCACGAAACTCATCTTTTTAGACTCCTGAATCATTGCCGAGTCCTACGATACCAAACATGCTAGGTTTTGCCTTACGGTTTGTGTAGCGTTGTGATTTAGCGCTTAAAAAACATTTGGCTATATCTTTGAAACCGCTAGTCCGATCGAGACGAAACCACCGTCAGAAGTTTGGAAACATAGGTCGATAGCTATACACCAATGCCCAAATGCGAAAATATTGATGTTTAGGGGTACTAATTTCCAATCAAAGTCATGTGTCAGTCATTTTTTTCGTGTTTTTTCATATAAATGTCTATAACTCCGAAGCAAATTGAGATTTTTGCACCAAAATCGACACATATATGTATGGGCTCACTCTGAGGACACATAAAAAAAATGGTGGGACTGAGCCTCTTGGTGGCGCTATAATAGAACAAAACATGAAATTCCCATTGACTTCAATGCAGTTTTGTGAAATAAAATGCTATACTAAACAAATGCATTGGTGTAATATTACGAAACTCAGAATGTGCCATCAGCACCATCCCCTGAAGGTACCCAAAATATTTAGAGACAGCGCCACCTAGTGGTCAAAAGTTATAAC
The DNA here is from genome assembly GCF_964197995.2 of Scardinius erythrophthalmus. Taxonomy (NCBI): domain Eukaryota; kingdom Metazoa; phylum Chordata; class Actinopteri; order Cypriniformes; family Leuciscidae; genus Scardinius; species Scardinius erythrophthalmus. Next base: position 7,013 of record NW_028296346.1, read on the forward strand.
AACATTTCCAAAACTGCTAATAACTTTTGAATACATCGGCCTATGTAAATGCCACTGGTCTTAATAGATTCCTTGGGTCAAGCCGAGAACATAGATACCAAATTTTCCTTATTTGGTCAAACTTCTTGTCCGCCATCTTGATTTTCATTCAAAACCTACTTTTTCGAACTCCTCCTAGACCGTTTGTCCGATTTTCACCAAAATCGAATCGTATCATCTCCAGACCGTGCCGACTAAAAGTTATGGATTTCGTGTCAATAGACGAAACCGTTTTCGTATAGCGCAGCAGCAAAGTTGAGGCATGATGCTAATAGCATTAATTAAGGCTTTATCTCTGCAATGCCTTGACATATTGACACCAAACTTTGTATGTGTCATTGTAACTTCACTCTGACCACATCACATCAGTTTTGTAACTGCGCCACCTATTGGTCGAAAGTGATAATCCATCAAATCATATTTTTATTTATTGTTTCTATGATTTTTCAGGCATTTTGCCTAAAATCCTCTTTAAATGTCTTTAATTGCTCATTGTTGCAGTTGGTCTGACACTTTCAGACATGTCGGCATGTCTTGTCGTCTTATTCAGCTTGGCCCCGGTAATGGCTGCTTGCAGCTATATTTATTATTATTATTCTTCCGCCATGGGAGTCTATGGCAGCCCATAGAACCGATTGCGGGAAAGTTGTTTTGGTTTGACATTCTGATAGAGGACCGTCTCAACATTAAATACACCAATTTTGGTGTTTCTAAGTCATTCCCTCTAGCGCCACCACCTGTCCAAAGTTTCACTTTTATTTTGCTAATAACTTTTGAACCGTAAGGCCAATCAGCGAAATTCTTTTTTCCTCTGATTCCTGAGCTCATGGCGATTCGATTGCACCCTATGACGTCATTTGCCGTCATAAAAATATGGCCGCCATCTTGAATTTTCAAAAAAAGCTACTTTTTCGAACTCGTCCTAGACGGTTTGTCCGATTTGCACGAAAATTGAACCAGATCATCTTCAGGTAGTGCTGACAAAAAGTTATGGAATTCAAATGGATTCGTCAAACCGTTTTCAATAAACGCACAAATACATTTTACGTAGCGCTAGCAAAAACAGTCGTAAGGCCGTATCTCCGCAACGGTTTATCGTATTCAGACCAAACTTGGTACTTGTACTCACAAGCATGACCTGAGGCTACATGCTGTGTTTCGGCGCAGCGCCACCTACTGGTCCGGAGATATGAAAAATGGCTATTTTTGCTTATAACTTCTGAACAGTTTGTCCAAAAATCATACAATTGGTCTCGTTAGATTCAGGGCAACATGCCGAGTCGACTGATATCCAATTTGACCATATCGGTCATTTTGGCTGTCGGCCATTTTGAATTTTGTGCTAAAATTCTGTATTTTATGAACGCATGAACGGATTGTTACGAAATGTGGTATGGGTCATCAGCACAATGCCCTGAATGAGCCTGAGAAGTTTCGAAACAGCGCCACCTAGTGGTGAATTTTTTTTTTCAAATGCTTATAACTTTGGGTGTGGTCGACTTATTTTCACGAAACTCATCTTTTTAGACTCCTGAATCGTTGCCGAGTCCTACGATACCAAACATGCTAGGTTTCGCCTTACGGTTTGTGTAGCGTTGTGATTTAGCGCTTAAAAAACATTTGGCTATATCTTTGAAACCGCTAGTCCGATCGAGACGAAACCACCGTCAGAAGTTTGGAAACATAGGTCGATAGCTATACGCCAATGCCCAAATGCGAAAATATTGATGTTTAGGGGTACTAATTTCCAATCAAAGTCATGTGTCAGTCATTTTTTTCGTGTTTTTTCATATAAATGTCTATAACTCCGAAGCGAATTGAGATATTTTCACCAAAATTGACACACATATGTATGGGCTCACTCTGAGGACACGTAAAAAAAATTGTGGGACTGAGCCTCTTGGTGGCGCTATAATTGAACAAAATATGAAATTCCCATTGACTTCAATACAGTTTTGTGAAATAAAATGCTATACTAAACAAATGCATTGGTGTAATATTACGAAACTCAGATTGTGTCATCAGCACCATCCCCTGAAGGCAACCAAAATATTTCAAGACAGCGCCACCTCGTGGTCAAAAGTTATAACAAAATTTCCAAAAAGGCTAATAACTTTTGAATAAATCTGGCTATTGAAATGCCACGGGTCTTAATAGATTCCTTGGGTCAAGCCGAGAACATAGATACCAAGTTTTCCTTATTTGGCCAAACTTCCTGTCCGCCATCTTGATTTTCATTCAAAACCTACTTTTTCTAACTCCTCCTAGACCGTTTGTCCGATTTTCACCAAAATCGAATCGTATCATCTCCAGACTGTGCCGACAAAAAGTTATGGATTTCGTGTCGATTGATGAAACCGTTTTCGTATAGCACAGCAGCAAAGTTGAGGCATGATGCCAAAATGACTATTCAGGCTTTATATCTGCAATGCCTCGACATATTGACACAAAACTTTGTATGTGTCACTGTCTCCTTACTCTGACCACACCACATCAATTTCGTAACAGCGCCACCTTTTGGTCAAAAGTGACAATCCATTAAATCATATTTTGAATCACTTTTTACATGATTTTTCAGCCATTTCGCCTAAAATCCTCTTTAAATGTCTTTAATTGCTCATTGTTGCAGTTGGTCTGACACTTTCAGACATGTTGGCATGTCTTGTCGTCTTATTCTGCTTGGCCCCGGTAATTGCTGCTTGCAGCTATATTTATTATTAGGGGCCAAGCACCGAAGGTGCGGAGGCACCTATTGTATCTGTTCCGTTTCTTATTATTATTATTATTATTATTATTATTATTATTCTTCCGCCATGGGAGTCTATGGCAGCCCATAGAACCGATTGCGGGAAAGTTGTTTTGGTTTGACATTCTGATAGAGGACCGTCTCAACATTAAATACACCAATTTTGGTGTTTCTAAGTCATTCCCTCTAGCGCCACCACCTGTCCAAAGTTTCACTTTTATTTTGCTAATAACTTTTGAACCGTAAGGCCAATTAGCGAAATTCTTTTTTCCTCTGATTCCTGAGCTCATGGCGATTCGATTGCACCCTATGACGTCATTTGCCGTCATAAAAATATGGCCGCCATCTTGAATTTTCAAAAAAAGCTACTTTTTCGAACTCGTCCTAGACGGTTTGTCCGATTTGCACGAAAATTGAACCAGATCATCTTCAGGTAGTGCTGACCAAAAGTTATGGAATTCAAATGGATTCGTCAAACCGTTTTCAATAAACGCACAAATACATTTTACGTAGCGCTAGCAAAAACAGTCGTAAGGCCGTATCTCCGCAACGGTTTATCGTATTCAGACCAAACTTGGTACTTGTACTCACAAGCATGACCTGAGGCTACATGCTGCGTTTCGGCGCAGCGCCACCTACTGGTCCGGAGATATGAAAAATGGCTATTTTTGCTTATAACTTCTGAACAGTTTGTCCAAAAATCATACAATTGGTCTCGTTAGATTCAGGGCAACATGCCGAGTCGACTGATATCCAATTTGACCATATCGGTCATTTTGGCTGTCGGCCATTTTGAATTTTGTGCTAAAATTCTGTATTTTATGAACGCATGAACGGATTGTTACGAAATGTGGTATGGGTCATCAGCACGATGCCCTGAATGAGCCTGAGAAGTTTCGAAACAGCGCCACCTAGTGGTGAATTTTTTTTTTCAAATGCTTATAACTTTGGGTGTGGTCGACTTATTTTCACGAAACTCATCTTTTTAGACTCCTGAATCGTTGCCGAGTCCTACGATACCAAACATGCTAGGTTTCGCCTTACGGTTTGTGTAGCGTTGTGATTTAGCGCTTAAAAAACATTTGGCTATATCTTTGAAACCGCTAGTCCGATCGAGACGAAACCACCGTCAGAAGTTTGGAAACATAGGTCGATAGCTATACGCCAATGCCCAAATGCGAAAATATTGATGTTTAGGGGTAGTAATATTCAATCAAAGTCATGTGTCAGTCATTTTTTTCGTGTTTTTTCATATAAATGTCTATAACTCCGAAGCAAATTGAGATTTTTGCACCAAAATCGACACATATATGTATGGGCTCACTCTGAGGACACATTAAAAAAATGGTGGGACTGAGCCTCTTGGTGGCGCTATAATAGAACAAAACATGAAATTCCCATTGACTTCAATGCAGTTTTGTGAAATAAAATGCTATACTAAACAAATGCATTGGTGTAATATTACGAAACTCAGAATGTGCCATCAGCACCATCCCCTGAAGGTACCCAAAATATTTAGAGACAGCGCCACCTAGTGGTCAAAAGTTATAACAACATTTCCAAAACTGCTAATAACTTTTGAATACATCGGCCTATGTAAATGTCACTGGTCTTAATAGATTCCTTGGGTCAAGCCGAGAACATAGATACCAAATTTTCCTTATTTGGTCAAACTTCTTGTCCGCCATCTTGATTTTCATTCAAAACCTACTTTTTCGAACTCCTCCTAGACCGTTTGTCCGATTTTCACCAAAATCGAATCGTATCATCTCCAGACCGTGCCGACTAAAAGTTATGGATTTCGTGTCGATAGACGAAACCGTTTTCGTATAGCGCAGCAGCAAAGTTGAGGCATGATGCTAATAGCATTAATTAAGGCTTTATCTCTGCAATGCCTTGACATATTGACACCAAACTTTGTATGTGTCATTGTAACTTCACTCTGACCACATCACATCAGTTTTGTAACTGCGCCACCTATTGGTCGAAAGTGATAATCCATCAAATCATATTTTTAATTATTGTTTCTATGATTTTTCAGGCATTTTGCCTAAAATCCTCTTTAAATGTCTTTAATTGCTCATTGTTGCAGTTGGTCTGACACTTTCAGACATGTCGGCATGTCTTGTCGTCTTATTCTGCTTGGCCCCGGTAATGGCTGCTTGCAGCTATATTTATTATTATTATTATTATTATTATTCTTCCGCCATGGGAGTCTATGGCAGCCCATAGAACCGATTGCGGGAAAGTTGTTTTGGTTTGACATTCTGATAGAGGACCGTCTCAACATTAAATACACCAATTTTGGTGTTTCTAAGTCATTCCCTCTAGCGCCACCACCTGTCCAAAGTTTCACTTTTATTTTGCTAATAACTTTTGAACCAAAAGGCCAATCAGCGAAATTCTTTTTTCCTCTGATTCCTGAGCTCATGGCGATTCGATTGCACCCTATGACGTCATTTGCCGTCATAAAAATATGGCCGCCATCTTGAATTTTCAAAAAAAGCTACTTTTTCGAACTCGTCCTAGACGGTTTGTCCGATTTGCACGAAAATTGAACCAGATCATCTTCAGGTAGTGCTGACAAAAAGTTATGGAATTCAAATGGATTCGTCAAACCGTTTTCAATAAACGCACAAATACATTTTACGTAGCGCTAGCAAAAACAGTCGTAAGGCCGTATCTCCGCAACGGTTTATCGTATTCAGACCAAACTTGGTACTTGTACTCACAAGCATGACCTGAGGCTACATGCTGTGTTTCGGCGCAGCGCCACCTACTGGTCCGGAGATATGAAAAATGGCTATTTTTGCTTATAACTTCTGAACAGTTTGTCCAAAAATCATACAATTGGTCTCGTTAGATTCAGGGCAACATGCCGAGTCGACTGATATCCAATTTGACCATATCGGTCATTTTGGCTGTCGGCCATTTTGAATTTTGTGCTAAAATTCTGTATTTTATGAACGCATGAACGGATTGTTACGAAACGTGGTATGGGTCATCAGCACAATGCCCTGAATGAGCCTGAGAAGTTTCGAAACAGCGCCACCTAGTGGTGAATTTTTTTTTTCAAATGCTTATAACTTTGGGTGTGGTCGACTTATTTTCACGAAACTCATCTTTTTAGACTCCTGAATCGTTGCCGAGTCCTACGATACCAAACATGCTAGGTTTCGCCTTACGGTTTGTGTAGCGTTGTGATTTAGCGCTTAAAAAACATTTGGCTATATCTTTGAAACCGCTAGTCCGATCGAGACGAAACCACCGTCAGAAGTTTGGAAACATAGGTCGATAGCTAAACGCCAATGCCCAAATGCGAAAATATTGATGTTTAGGGGTACTAATTTCCAATCAAAGTCATGTGTCAGTCATTTTTTTCGTGTTTTTTCATATAAATGTCTATAACTCCGAAGCGAATTGAGATATTTTCACCAAAATTGACACACATATGTATGGGCTCACTCTGAGGACACGTAAAAAAAATTGTGGGACTGAGCCTCTTGGTGGCGCTATAATTGAACAAAATATGAAATTCCCATTGACTTCAATACAGTTTTGTGAAATAAAATGCTATACTAAACAAATGCATTGGTGTAATATTACGAAACTCAGATTGTGTCATCAGCACCATCCCCTGAAGGCAACCAAAATATTTCAAGACAGCGCCACCTAGTGGTCAAAAGTTATAACAAAATTTCCAAAAAGGCTAATAACTTTTGAATAAATCTGGCTATTGAAATTCCACGGCTCTTAATAGATTCCTTGGGTCAAGCCGAGAACATAGATACCAAGTTTTCCTTATTTGGCCAAACTTCCTGTCCGCCATCTTGATTTTCATTCAAAACCTACTTTTTCGAACTCCTCCTAGACCGTTTGTCCGATTTTCACCAAAATCGAATCGTATCATCTCCAGACTGTGCCGACAAAAAGTTATGGATTTCGTGTCGATTGATGAAACCGTTTTCGTATAGCACAGCAGCAAAGTTGAGGCATGATGCCAAAATGACTATTCAGGCTTTATATCTGCAATGCCTCGACATATTGACACAAAACTTTGTATGTGTCACTGTCTACTTACTCTGACCACACCACATCAATTTCGTAACAGCGCCACCTTTTGGTCAAAAGTGACAATCCATTAAATCATATTTTGAATCACTTTTTACATGATTTTTCAGCCATTTCGCCTAAAATCCTCTTTAAATGTCTTTAATTGCTCATTGTTGCAGTTGGTCTGACACTTTCAGACATTTTGGCATGTCTTGTCGTCTTATTCTGCTTGGCCCCGGTAATTGCTGCTTGCAGCTATATTTAGGGGCCAAGCACCGAAGGTGCGGAGGCACCTATTGTATCCGTTCGCGTTCTTATTATTATTATTCTTCTTCTTCTTCTTCTTCTTCCGCTCTTGGAGTCTATGGCAGCCCATAGAACCGATTGCGGGAAAGTTGTTTTGGTTTGACATTCTGATAGAGGACAGTCCCAACATTAAATACACCAATTTTTGTGTTTCTAAGTCATTCCCTCTAGCGCCACCACCTGTCCAAAGTTTCACTTTTATCTTACTAATAACTTTTGAACCGTAAGGCCAATCAACAAAATTCTTTTTTCATCTGATTCCTGAGCTCATGCCGATTCGATTGCATCCTATTACTTAATTTTCCGTAATAAAAATATGGCCGCCATTTTGAATCATTCGAAAAACCTACTTTTTCGAACTCGTCCTAGACGGTTTGTCCGATTTGCACGAAAATTGAACCAGATCATCTTCACGGAGTGCTGACAAAAAGTTATGGAATTCAAATTGATTCGTCAAACCGTTTTCGATAAACGCTCGAACAAATTTTACGTAGCGCCTGCAAAAACAGTCGTAAGGCTGTATCTCCGCAACGGTTTATCGTATTCAGACCAAACTTGGTACATGTCATCACAAGCATGACCTGAGGCTACATGCTGCGTTTCGGCGCAGCGCCACCTACTGGTCCGGAGATATGAAAAATGGCTATTTTTGCTTATAACTTCTGAACTGTTTGTCCAAAAATCATAAAATTGGTCTCGTTAGATTCAGGGCAACATGCTGAGTCGACTGATATCCAATTTTACCATATCGGCCATTTTGACTGTCGGCCATTTTGAATTATGTGCTAAAATGCTGTATTTTAGGAACGCATTAACGGATTGTTACAAAACTTGGCATGGGTCATCAGCACGATGTCCTGAAGGAGCGTGAGAAGTTTCGAAACAGCGCCACCTAGTGGTGAAATTTTTTTTTCAAACGCTTATAACTTTGGGTTTGGTCGACTTATTTTCACAAGACTCATCTAATTAGACTCCTGAAACCTTGCCGAGTCCTACGATACCAAACATGCTAGGTTTCGCCTTACGGTTTGTGTAGCGTTGTGATTTAGCGCTTAAAAAACATTAGGCTATATCTTCGAAACCGCTTGTCCGATCGAGACGAAACCACCGTCAGAAGTTTGGAAACATAGGTCGATAGCTATACGCCAATGCCCAAATGCGAAAATATTGATGTTTAGGGGTAGTAAAATTCAAACAAAGTCATGTGTCAGTCATTTTTTACGTGTTTTTTCATATAAATGTTTATAACTCTAAAGCAAATTGAGATATTTTCACCAAAACTGACACACATATGTATGGGCTCACTCTGAGGACACGTAAAAAAAATTGTGGGACTGAGCCTCTTGGTGGCGCTATAATAGAACAAAACATGAAATTCCCATTGACTTCAATACAGTTTTGTGAGATAAAATGCTATTTTCATTCAAAATCTACTTTTTCGAACTCCTCCCACACCGTTTGTCCGATTTTCACCAAAATCGAATCGTATCATCCCCAGACTGTGCCGACTAAAAGTTATGGATTTCGTGTCAATTGACGAAACCGTTTTCGTATAGCGCAGCAGCAAATTTGAGGCATGATGCTAATAGCACTATTCAGGCTTTATCTCTGCAATGCCTTGACATATTGACACCAAACTTTGTATGTGTCATTGTCTCCTCACTCTGACCACATCACATCAGTTTTGTAACTGTGCCACCTATTTGTCGAAAGTGATAATCCATTAAATCATATTTTTAATTACTGTTTCTATGATTTTTCAGCCATTTTGTCTAAAATCCTCTTTAAATGTCTTTAATTGCTCATTGTTGCAGTTGGTCTGACACTTTCAGACATGTCGAAATGTCTTGTCGTCTTATTCTGCTTGGCCCCGGTAATTGCTGCTTGCAGCTATATTTATTATTATTATTCTTCCGCCATGGGAGTCTATGGCAGCCCATAGAACCGATTGCGGGAAAGTTGTTTTGGTTTGACATTCTGATAGAGGACCGTCTCAACATTAAATACACCAATTTTGGTGTTTCTAAGTCATTCCCTCTAGCGCCACCACCTGTCCAAAATTTCACTTTTATTTTGCTAATAACTTTTGAACCAAAAGGCCAATCAGCGAAATTCTTTTTTCCTCTGATTCCTGAGCTCATGGCGATTCGATTGCACCCTATGACGTCATTTGCCGTCATAAAAATATGGCCGCCATCTTGAATTTTCAAAAAAAGCTACTTTTTCGAACTCGTCCTAGACGGTTTGTCCGATTTGCACGAAAATTGAACCAGATCATCTTCAGGTAGTGCTGACAAAAAGTTATGGAATTCAAATGGATTCGTCAAACCGTTTTCAATAAACGCACAAATACATTTTACGTAGCGCTAGCAAAAACAGTCGTAAGGCCGTATCTCCGCAACGGTTTATCGTATTCAGACCAAACTTGGTACTTGTACTCACAAGCATGACCTGAGGCTACATGCTGTGTTTCGGCGCAGCGCCACCTACTGGTCCGGAGATATGAAAAATGGCTATTTTTGCTTATAACTTCTGAACAGTTTGTCCAAAAATCATACAATTGGTCTCGTTAGATTCAGGGCAACATGCCGAGTCGACTGATATCCAATTTGACCATATCGGTCATTTTGGCTGTCGGCCATTTTGAATTTTGTGCTAAAATTCTGTATTTTATGAACGCATGAACGGATTGTTACGAAACGTGGTATGGGTCATCAGCACAATGCCCTGAATGAGCCTGAGAAGTTTCGAAACAGCGCCACCTAGTGGTGAATTTTTTTTTTCAAATGCTTATAACTTTGGGTGTGGTCGACTTATTTTCACGAAACTCATCTTTTTAGACTCCTGAATCGTTGCCGAGTCCTACGATACCAAACATGCTAGGTTTCGCCTTACGGTTTGTGTAGCGTTGTGATTTAGCGCTTAAAAAACATTTGGCTATATCTTTGAAACCGCTAGTCCGATCGAGACGAAACCACCGTCAGAAGTTTGGAAACATAGGTTGATAGCTATACACCAATGCCCAAATGCGAAAATATTGATGTTTAGGGGTACTAATTTCCAATCAAAGTCATGTGTCAGTCATTTTTTTCGTGTTTTTTCATATAAATGTCTATAACTCCGAAGCGAATTGAGATATTTTCACCAAAATTGACACACATATGTATGGGCTCACTCTGAGGACACGTAAAAAAAATTGTGGGACTGAGCCTCTTGGTGGCGCTATAATTGAACAAAATATGAAATTCCCATTGACTTCAATACAGTTTTGTGAAATAAAATGCTATACTAAACAAATGCATTGGTGTAATATTACGAAACTCAGATTGTGTCATCAGCACCATCCCCTGAAGGCAACCAAAATATTTCAAGACAGCGCCACCTAGTGGTCAAAAGTTATAACAAAATTTCCAAAAAGGCTAATAACTTTTGAATAAATCTGGCTATTGAAATTCCACGGCTCTTAATAGATTCCTTGGGTCAAGCCGAGAACATAGATACCAAGTTTTCCTTATTTGGCCAAACTTCCTGTCCGCCATCTTGATTTTCATTCAAAACCTACTTTTTCGAACTCCTCCTAGACCGTTTGTCCGATTTTCACCAAAATCGAATCGTATCATCTCCAGACTGTGCCGACAAAAAGTTATGGATTTCGTGTCGATTGATGAAACCGTTTTCGTATAGCACAGCAGCAAAGTTGAGGCATGATGCCAAAATGACTATTCAGGCTTTATATCTGCAATGCCTCGACATATTGACACAAAACTTTGTATGTGTCACTGTCTACTTACTCTGACCACACCACATCAATTTCGTAACAGCGCCACCTTTTGGTCAAAAGTGACAATCCATTAAATCATATTTTGAATCACTTTTTACATGATTTTTCAGCCATTTCGCCTAAAATCCTCTTTAAATGTCTTTAATTGCTCATTGTTGCAGTTGGTCTGACACTTTCAGACATGTTGGCATGTCTTGTCGTCTTATTCTGCTTGGCCCCGGTAATTGCTGCTTGCAGCTATTTAGGGGCCAAGCACCGAAGGTGCGGAGGCACCTATTGTTTCTGTTCGCGTTCTTATTATTAGGGGCCAAGCACCGAAGGTGCGGAGGCACCTATTGTATCTGTTCCGTTTCTTATTAGGGGCCAAGCACCGAAGGTGCGGAGGCACCTATTGTTTTCGTTCGCGTTCTTATTATTATTATTAGGGGCCAAGCACCGAAGGTGCGGAGGCACCTATTGTTTTCGTTCGCGTTCTTATTATTATTATTATTATTATTATTATTATTATTATTCTTCATTTTTCCGACTGGGAGTCTATGACAGCCCATAGAACCGATTGCGGGAAAGTTTTAATGGTTTGACATTCTGATAGAGGACAGTCCCAACATTAAATACACCAATTTTGGTGTGTCTAAGTCATTCCCTCTAGCGCCACCAACTGTCCAAAGTTGCACTCATGTTTATGCTAATAACTTTTGAACCACAATGGCTAGAAACAAAATTCTTTTTTGCTCTGATTCCTGAGCTCATGACGATTCGATTGCACCATATGACGTCATTTTTCGTCATTATAATTTTTCCGCCATTTTGAATTTTTCAAAAAACCTACTTTTTCGAACTCCTCCTAGGTTGTTGCTCCAATTTCCACGAAAATTGAATCAGATCATCTTCAGACCATGCCGACAAATAGTTATGCAATTCGTGTTGATTCGTCAAACCGTTCTCGAATACCGCGCAAACAAATTTTATGTAGCGCTTGCGAAAACAGACACAAGCCTGTATCTCCGCAACGCTTTATCGTATTCAGACCAAACTAAGCACATATCATCACAAGCATGACCTGAGCCTACATGCTGCGTTTCGGCGCAGTGCCACCTACTGGTCCGGAGATATGAAAAATGGCTGTTTTTGCTTATAACTTCTGAATGGTTTGTCCAAAAATCATAAAAGTGGTCTTGTTAGATTCAGGGCAACATGCTGAGTCGACTGATATCCAATTTTCCCAGATCAGCCATTTTGGCTGTCGGCCATTTTGAATTATGTGCTAAAATGCTGTATTTTAGGAATGCATGAACGTATCGTTACGAAACTCGGTATAGGTCATCAGTACAAGGCCCTGAAGGTACTCAAAAGATTACGAGACAGCGCCACCTTTTGGTCAAAAGTTATAATTAAATTCCCAAAAATGCTAATAACTTTTGACTACGTATGTTTACGCTTGTGGGAAAGTTATGAAATTTGGCACACTGACAGAGGAGAGTCTGAACTATCAGCCTAGCAAATTTGGAGTCTCCAACTCATTTCCTCTAGCGCCACCAACTGTCCAAAGTTGTACTCATGTTTATGCTAATAACTTTTGAACCACAAGGGCTAGAAACAAAATTCCGTTTTCATCTGATTCCGTAGCTCAATACGATTCGATTGCACCCTATGACGTCATTTTCCGTCATGGAAAGTTTTCCGCCATTTTGAATTTTCCGAAAAAACTACTTTTTCGAACTCCTCTTAGACCGTTTGTCCGATTTTCACCAAAATTGAATTGTATCATCTCCAGACTGTGCTGACTAAAAGTTATGGATTTCGTGTCGATAGACGAAACCGTTTTCGTATAGTGCAGCAGCAAATTTGAGGCATGATGCCAATAGCACTTTTCAGGCTTTATCTCTGCAATGCTTTGACATAGACACCAAACTTTGTATGTGTCGTTGTCACTTCACTCTGACCTTATCACATCAGTTTTGTAATCATGTCAACTTGAAAAATATGAATATTGAAAAATATGTTTTATTTTATTTATAAAGGTTTAACATTTAATGATTTTTCAGCATTTGACAGATTATATGTAAAACAATGTTTCCAGTACACCATAGCTCTACAAATTAATATCACAGCCTTTATATTTCAGTAGAAATAGCTGATATACATTAGGGATTCAATATAATTGGTGCTTGGAAGCATCATTGAACAATTGCAACAGATTATTTATTTTTTTTTTTTTTTTTAAATTGACCTGTCGAAAATCCTTATACGTCATTGACCCTTATTGATCATCACTTGTAATACTTATGGCACCAAGACAGAAATTCTATCAACAGAAAACACTGCTTGCATTTGTATTTTATACAGGATAAATATTTTATGGATGGCAGTTCCCATATCACCCAGTAGGCTATGCATCCCTGCAGTTTAGCCTATTGATTGTTCATATAAAGACTTTTATGACTATGTTACAATTAAAATATTATCAAAAAGAAGGCAAAAGTCATGGCGGTGAAGGACATGAGTATAAGAGGAGTTGATTGTTATAATTCTCAGAATTATAGTTTGTACAGATTTTTTTTTACTTTTATACCATAGTCCAGTGGTTCCAATAGTTTTTAGAGTGTTGTACCCCGAACAGATTATTTTTTTAGCAGGGTTAGGCAATCATATATATATTTTTAAATGTTCAATAGAGAAATATGCAATGTATGATTTAAGTATTAAACTTAAAACAGTAGGGGGCGGTAAATCACTGTGTTTATGATTGAGTCAGTCATTAATTTAGTACGGTTACGAAGCAAATGCCTGTATTTATGAATTGTTTATTAAATCATTAACTCCAGTATTCGATCAAAGCCGTACATACGTTCAGGAAACACTGATGTGTGCTGCAGTCCTGCTGTGGCTTTCATTGAATCTTTTTTTGTTACAAAATTGTTCAATACTTTACTGCTTGCGTGTGTGCTTGTGGATTCAGTCACTTTTGACAGCAAACTAAATTTGATATATATTATATATTTGTCATATATTATGCCATTTTGCCTGTTAGAAATACATAGTTGGTTTTAATGTTATAAGGTGTAGTAGAAATAAATTAATGGCAAGAACATAGTCTAGATTCTATGTGGACACAATAATGATTTGATGCAAATAGCAATGCATGCTTTAAACAGTTTAATGTAGCTACCCTCAGTTTAATTGATGTTCTAATTTAAAGTGCTGCCTTCATAAAAACACAGGTAAACACACATTTTTAGATAGTCACTGGATTCACGTCTGCGTACGAAACATTCAAGATCACAAAAAAGTTCAAAGGTAAAACAAACCTTTTAGAAATTATACTAAAAATAATGACAGAATTCTTAGTATGTATTAACAATAAGTAGCATTTTTGTATTTAATTAATTAAATCAATATAATAATAAAAATACATACATTTGTATCATCAATCTGTAGAGGCATATAATTTTTAAGTACAATGTATCTCTAAAAACTTTAAAACATAAACTGGCAGTCTAGTTACAATGTGCATATTTAAAAATGTAAAACAATAGTTTTAAAGTAAAATAAGTTAATAATAAACTATTTAAAATACAAAACTCTTGTATCCAGACACAGGTGAGAATAATGGGCAAATGATGAAAAAAAATTACAACACACTTGAAACATTGGCACCTCAGAAAACAGGAAATAAACATAAGTATAAACTCAGACACTATTGAATTATTTTTAATCAAAACACCAGTCCTAGAACAGAAACGAAGCATGACAGTTCCGAAATGCAGCTCTTCATGCCTAAATAGTACATCACAAAAGCCACTGTGGTGTTGGGCAGAAAGACTAAGGTGGAGCAGAGCGAGGAAGACACCACACAAGTGCAGGAAGAGCCCATGGGTGTGCAGTGGACAAAGAGACCAATACAAAATCAATGGAGGTTACCATGGCAGAAATGGCATAGTGGGATGCCTTGGAAGACCAAGGCAAAGTGAGGAAGGCTGGAGAACCAAGGTGATACCACTGTACTGAAGGGCCAAGGTGGAGGTAGAAGGTCTGCAGATTGAGGTACAGCTGCTGGAAGTAACAAAGGTGGTGGAGCTGTAGGGATGGACTACGGTGTTTTGGAGGGTGCAGACAGAGTCAGTTGTTTTAACTAGGAGATGACAGATGATGTGCAGTGTCCACATAGTCCTACAACACAGTAAAATAAAATGTTGTTGTTTATTGCAGTTGTATAGGATGTTAAGCAGATTAACAAGTAGTAGGCAAGTGACAAATATATGCAAAACACCAATTCTAAATATTACATATACTCACATTAAATTCATTTTAAAGATGTTTTTGTTCAGTAAGAATGACAGAGTGGGATGTGTTGATGACGCCAGAGAGTTGGAGAATCACTTTGATACCAGTGGATCAGATGACCAAGTGGAGATTGAAGATATGCAGGTCAAGGTGAAGCTGGTGGGAATGAGGATGATGATGCAGCTGGAGGGATGAAGGTCCCTGGTGAAGCTGAATTATTGGAGGGTGCAGACATAGCGGTAAGCCTGGAAGTCTGTTGTGGAACCAGGTGGATCACAAACCAGGGCAGAGTCAGAATGATGAGTCTGAAGAAATGAGAACACACTAGAAACATAGGCACCTCAGAAAACACGAAATAAACATAAGTATAAAGTCTGAAACTATTGAATATTTTTAATCAAAACACCAGTCCTAGAACAGAAATGAAGCATGACATTTCCTGCAGTTCCAAAAGGCAGCTCTTCACGCCTAAATACTACATCACAACAGCCACTGTGTTGGTAGGCAAAAAGACTAAGGTGGTCTAGAGCGAGGAAGACACCCAGTGGAGGAAGAGCCCATGGGCGTGCAGTGGACGAAGAGACCAATGCAAAATCAATGGAGCTTACCACGGCAAAAATGGCATAGTGGGATGCCTTGATGGAGCCCGAAGGAATGGAGGCTCATTGTGGAGAGGGTGCAGACCAGTGCAGATCAGATGGAAGACCAAGGCAAAGTGAGGAAGGCTGGAGAACCAGAGTGAAACCACTGCACTGGAGGGCCAAGGTGGAGGTAGAAGATCTGCAGATTGAGGAACAGCTGGTGGAAGTAACAAATGTGATAGACCTGGAGGGATGGATTACAGTGTTTTGGAGGGTGCAGACAGAGTCAGTTGTTTTAACTAGGAGGTGACAGATGCTGTGCAGTGTCCACATAGTCCTACAACATAATACAATAAAATGTTGTTGTTTATTGCAGTTTTATAGGATGTTAAGCAGAGTATGCAAGTGACAAATATATGCAAAACACCAATTGTAAATATTAAATATACTCACATTAAATTCATTTTAAAGATGTTTTTGTTCAGTAAGAATGACAGAGTGGGATGCATTGATGGCGCCAGAGAGTTGGAGGATCACTTTCATACCAGTGGACCAGATGACCAAGTGGAGATGGAAGATGCACAGTTCAAGGTGAAGCTGGTGGGAATGAGGATGATGGTGCAGCTGGACGGATTGAAAGTCCCTGGTAAAGCTGAATTATTGGAGAAGGTAGACATAGCGGTAGGCCTGGAAGTCTGTTGTGGAATCAGGTGGATCACAGACCAGGGCAGAGTCTGAATGATGAGGAACCCGTTGAAGCCGAGGGACAATAGGCCATATAGTAGAGCCAATGGAGTGAGAAGCCAAGGTGGAGCCAAGGCAACAGAGATCAAAATCAAACAGGTTAGCAAACTGAGAAAATCGCTAGCAATCAGCTGAAGAAACAGAGCACTTTGAATACATAAGAGATAATAATGAACTAAAATAGACACAAATAAGCATAATGGCTAACCAAGGAAACGAATAAGAACACACTACAAATATAAGCAACTCAGAAAACAGGTAGTAAACACAGGAAAATTTGAACAAAATGAACATTACAATAGTAGTTCTAAAACAAAACAAAACATAAATAATATTGATGCCTAATGACTACCTTGAACCAGCAAGTTTTCAGTCCTACTCTTGAGCATTGGCTATTATGCAAAGCCACACGTACTGTATGGGACTTGTCACTACATGGTGGGTACATTTGTAATGTAGTTATAAGTATCTACACTTGTAAATGCAATATAATTTTGTTTACATTGCATTTACAAGTATACATCCAAACAATGCATTTTAAAAAATCCATTGAATATACATTGTATCCACATTGAAATACAAAGTGTAAATTAGTTATTTTTTGTACTACTGTCCTGTTGTGAACAAATTCTGCTTAAGGAAGTATGCATGTTGTCATTACTATGCCACATCTGTGTATCATCTTGTATAATGTTGAAATGCCCTCATAGTATACCTACAAACATAAAAAAAAAAAAAAAACATACTTTTCAATGATGTTTTAACTTAACAAAATACTAAATATGAAAGTTAAACATTTATGCAAAATAGCATTAATAAAAAAAAAATATTAATACTCACATCAGGTCTGTATTTAGAAGCATAGTTTTAGCAAAGTGCAGTCTTTTGGTTGTGTGCTGTGCATCAAATGAAGTGGGGAATTTTCTCAAATAGGTTGATCAGATGGTCAGTTGTTTTGAACTAGAATGTGACGGATGACTTGTAGTGTCCTCATAGTCCTACAAAATAGTAAAACAAAATGTTGTTGTTTAATGTAGTTTTATGCAACATAAGAAAATGTATGAATAATATGATTATGAAAAGCACATTCAAAACAGTATTGAATAAATAATAAATATACTCACATCTCTGTGAAGATCATGTTTTGTTCAACAAGAAAGCCTGCTTATTTTTTCTTTTTTTCTTTCCTATGTTGTTGTAGATGGTAAGAGATGATTGTAGATGGTAAGAGATGAAATGTTCTTTTAACAGGCGATGGTCACTTGTTTTTGTTCAGATGAAGGATGAGATGGTCAAATCTTTGAGCAGAGATTGAAAAGTTCAGTTGTCCATAAGCTCCAGATTGTCTATTGCTTGAGAAAGGTTTCTGCTAGGGAATGTGAAAGTAACACTACAATTTTTGGCATTTTACAATAAAAAAAAAAAAAAAATCATAATTTACTTAAATGAATAAATAAAATTCCCTGTATACAAAATGTATACGATTATTACATCATAGGCCATGAAAACAGTGCTGTAAGTAGAACTACATATCTTCAACTCAGCATAAAATTTGCTGTAGAATGATGATATTGAAGAAAAACACCTTAGCTAGTTCAGGAAAATCACATTATACGTCCCTGATTTACAATGTATTTGCTTTTGATGTAAATATATCTGACATGCTAGTTTATTTTAAAACATTTTAGAAAATAAAAAATTACCACATGCTAAACAGAAAATTGCTTGTTCTACTTAGAAACTGACAAAATGTTCACCAAATGCAACTACTTTACAGCATGGACATAGCTTGTGTGGAAGCCATTCTGAATCTCTGTTCAGAACTGATGCAAAAAATCTTTTGATGCCTGTTATTTAAAAAATTCAAGTATGTAATTTGAATCCTAGAAACCTGAATACCTAATATGATGGTCTGGCCCCATAGTCCAAATGTCAAGCTAAAACCATGTTATAAAGTGATAACTCTAATGGGTGTGGTTTTGCATAATAGCCCAAAGTTGCTGATTCAAGCTTAATAAAAATGTAGTGAAAAAAAAAAAAGAGGAAACCTGGGTTGGCTGGATATATTTTTTTGAATATATATATATATATATATATATATACAAATTACCCATTGTACTGATTTTGCAACAAATTTCTAAACAAAACAAAAACTGTTACATGGACAATAAATCATTGGCAATTGTTGTAATTTTAGAGGCTATATCTATGTCATATAAATCTTTTTATAAATAAACATATTTTGTAGTTACTACCATAATTTTATCTCCCAATTCCTGCAGCATGGCCTACTTAAAATCCACTATGGATTATGGAGTTGATTGGCACAATTTTAAACTATAAAACAAATATATAAAAAACAATATAAGTTAAACAATTTTGGAGTGATCTCGGACCTGACTCCTTGGTCCAAATGCATTGGTGAATTTAGATAACCTCAAGTCGATCACATCCTCAACAGTAGCAATGACTTTATCAAATGTCTGCCTTATAAACTTTTAGTGGTAATTTACACACCATGGTGACCATGGTAAGGGTGAATCAGGATTTCTATTCTGGAGAGGGGGCGTGAGAAATGGCTATTATATATCTAAGGAACATAGAAGGTGCACAAATGATCCATTCCTGGCTGCAAGAGAAAGTGATAAAAAAACAAGTTTTGTTTACTCATAATTAAAAAGAGATTCAGTAGTTTGATGCAAATTTAAAAACATTTAAAAATAAACCCTATGCCAATCAACCCCTGTGCCAGCCAACCCGGTCTCCATTTTTCCCTCCCCTAGGGAGCCGCCTTGTCTATTGCCTCCCTACCCACCCCGTCCCCCAATAGCAGGCGGAATCTTTACCACAAATTTGATCACAGCAGTGAAATGAGTATTGCCTGATGAAAACTATAGTAAGTTTGCACAATGTCAACACTTATACCTTCCATATCTTTAGTATAAACGTGATCTAATAATGTACCTTTTTCTGTGGTTGGATTCTGTACATGTTGACTGTATCCATGAGTTTCCATTAATTTCACAATTGTAGATGAAGTAAAGATGTCTTCATTAAAGTCTCCCATGATTATTTTCTGTCCTGGATGGTTTTCCACCTCTTCAATAACCTGTAATAGCTGCTGTCGAAACATGTCAGTTTTATATGAATTGGGCCTGTACAACAGCACAGCAGTCAAATTGACATGTGGAACTGTAAAGTATAAACATTCTAAGTTCCAGTTCTCAGGAGTAAAGATGTCACACTCAATTTTGTCAGAACAATATATTCCAACTCCACCTCCTCTCTGATGTTTTAGATCAGTAAAAACAGCAGTACTGTTGTCATAACACTTAGCTCTTGGGTTGTGCTTGAACACAAATTCTGGAATTTGTGGTTCTTGTGCTTTGTCCTCAGCATTTAGCCACGTTTCTGTCAAACAAATACAATCAGCGTTCATTAGAGCTTTATGCGCAACAACATCCTGAATGTGAGCTTTCAGACTTTGTATATTAACCAGTGCTATTCTGAATGTACCAAGTGATTTAGTAAAACTGTACTCTTCCAAAGGGAATTTTGGCATATCTTTCAAGGCCAACTCAATTTTGTCATTACAAAATATAGCCGACTCTTTAAAGTCCTCAATTATTAGCCCACTGAGAGATCTTACACGGCTCAATGCAACATATGCTTGCCCTGCTGTAAAGATTTTCTTTAGTGATACAACAGCTTTATCTACTGTGAGTCCTTGAACTTTGTGAACTGTACATGCCCATGCTAATCTGAGAGGAAACTGACGCCTTATACCACCATCATTTGTGACTTGGTCTTCTTGTACTTCAATTACTGTTGAATTTTGTGAAAATCTCTGGCGCGTTTTAGATCTCTGAATTTTACCAACATTTGGATTATCAAACTCCACATGAATAGCTGACGGGAAATCATCATCATTGTTTCGACTTTCACTGATGTGGACCACTGTACCAAAAGCTCCATTGACGAGACCATCTGCAACATCAATATTTTTTTTTAACATGACCTTTGCTCCAATACCCAGGGAAACGCATGCAGACAAACATGAATTGAAAACTTTTGTATGAAATCCAACTTTACGTTCCATTCGTCCAGTTTTTGAATTTTTCACATAATCTTGAGCATGTATACTGATTGCCTCTGGACAACATTCATGTAGTCTTTCAATGTTGTATTTATCAACTTCAGCATTCGTAGAGAATATGTGAAGATCATTACAAGTCTCTCCTGTTTCACAGTTTTTCAACATAGCAATATCAGCTGTGGCAAGACATTCGTTTTTCTTTCGTACTCTGAGCCGATTTAACATTTCAGCAAAACTTGAATCTTGTTGTCGAACAACTTTAGTTAATTCAGCAAGTTCAAAGTTATTCTCCCATAGGTTTACTCCTTTTGCATCAGCATAGAGAGCAGTGCCTTTAACAGGCGGAAGCTGAAAATAATCTCCCACTGCAAGAATGCTCACTTTTCCAAAGAGAGAGTAGTCACCAGTTTGTTTTATTTGTCGCAACCTTCCGTGAATATATGACAGCAGACGATGGTCAACCATAGACACTTCATCAATAATCAAAATTTGCAAACTACCCAATTTTGTCCGTAAAGAGTTTATTTTGTCATCACCAAGAGGCTGATATGGCAGTTTGACGTTTGCACCAATTGCAAATGTATGATGTAAAGTGGAAGCTCCGATGCTATATGCGGCAACTCCTGTAGATGCGCTTAAAAGTACAGTAATGTCATCAGGATTCTCAGACAGCTGAGATAACAGTCTGGAAGACTCATACTGTATTGCCTTAATAAGATGACTTTTTCCTGTGCCTGCTCCACCAGTAAGAAATAATCGAAATGGTTCAGGGTTTTGTCCAAGTATTTTCTGTAGACACCACTTTTGCACTTTGTAGAACACAGCAGATTGTTCCTCATTTAGTGACCTCAGTAAATGCAGTGCATCATCTCTTGGCATTGTAGTGTGGTTTGTCTCAATTGTACACACAGTTTGAGGATTTCCTGTAAGATCTGGAATAAGTTCTTGAGTGTCATTTTCATCAGGCAATAGTTTATCCTTCATCAGTTCTATGCATTCATCACGCTGTTTTTCTGTTTCAGGACATATCTGGGCCCAAGCATCTTCTAAATACACATCTTGCTCTAAAAGCTGTTTAGCTCTGTCTATTTTGTCACTTTCCTTTTCAAACAATTCTCTGTTGCCATCAACAATGGATTTCACTAGTTTCACGTCACAACCACTTTTTATGACACCACTTTTGTAAAACTCCTCATATGTGGTATAGTTGCTCGGCTTCAGATCACAGTCATCGTAATATGGTAAGAAAAGCTGCAGCAATGAATGATAATATTTTTCTGGATCTTTAGTGGGTGAAAACCTTGGGTACCTCACTACTGCAGGTTCAGTTCGTGTCCTTCGTTTGACATGGCCATTGTTATTATTCAGTTGAATTATTTCATTTTCATTTGTTTTGTTATGTGAAGAAACCTCTGATTTTGTCAGAACTCTGTACTCAGAACAAAACCTGGCAAGACATATGTTTTCTAGTGGTTCTTTCTCTGGTCTGTTTTTGTACCTGTCAATGAGACTTGTCATCCAAAAACTGCTTTCATCATCAGACTGGTCATTTTCCACTTTGTTTCGCAGCATGTTCAAAGGCAAACTCATCTTTACAGGATTTTGTCCTACCGGAATAAATTGTACTTTACGAGAACATTCCTTCAAATGCATTCCTGTTAGTCTGTACACAGCCTCTTGAGCAGAGATTTCTCTATTGTGCAGATAGACACTTCCCAACTGTTTTAATGACGCTTTAGCATCAAGATTTCCATTCATAGCCTCGCTCTGAGTACGCTGGAGTAACAGACCCATCTCTTGTTCTGCTTTTGTGATGTAACTGATTATATAGACCACTACAGAAAAAGCATCTGTGACATACTGAATATCCATATTCCCTTGCCAAGCACGCAGTAAATCTCTGTTATACTGGTTTACCCAAACATCTTTTGGATTTCTTTTCAAGACAATACTTTTCTTTTTGGTACACCTGTTGTATGCTTTTTCAAACATAGTTTGATTAATCCCAATAGATGAAAAAAAGGCATCAACTGAATCAAAATTGACATCAGAATATAAAGCAGTTTTGACTTTCTTTGTAATTGCACTTGCTGTGTCATCTCCATCTTTCCCTTTCAACTCATCTGCATGACTTGGTCTTGTAATAAACGTACGACTGGATGGTGGTCGTGGGAAATTAAATCTACAAACTGTATTTTTCTTGCGACATGTTTTTGAATGTCTTGTACTGTGCTTCTGAACACTGTTCACTGTTTCGTAAAGTACAGTATCATTTTCTGGTGGTATCTCACAAGTGATGTAAGTGTCAATGAACTCAGCAACCGCAGGATCATTGTCTGCGTCATTATCATTGAGCTTCGGAGCATCTTCCACCCAAAACAGACAGTGAACATGAGGAGAACCACGCTGTTGAAATTCAACACGATAAAAGTAGTCTTTTATCTGGCCAATAGGTTTTGCTGGTGACATTATGACATTTTTTAGAAAACAATGCCATCTGTGATCAAACATTCTTGCTGCAGTGACAGGATTTCGTCTTATGAGTCCACACTTTTCAGACCAGTCAAGCTCATCAGCATTTATTTGTTTCCCCTCTTGCTTAATAATAGTGTTCATCATTTCAGGCCATCTCAGATCAGCAGAACTAAAAGATGCAAAGAATGTTGGTATGCCTAGTTGTCTTATCAGGGCAAACAGATCTTTTTGCGTAGACATCCAATAGGGAGGAGTTCCTCTTACTGGTCTTAAGAACTTATATCCTTCATCATAATGTAGTATTCTTTGCAAAGAATCAGAGTCCGTCAGCATATCTTGTGTTACCTTTAAGCAATTTTTTTCAGAGCCTTTTCTCAGTGCAATTGATACATTAGACACAATTTGATCAACTTCTGATATATATTGTGCATAAAAAATGAAGTCTGTGCTGTGTGCAAAACGTCCATCTGCATTTAGAATTCTTGCATTTAGATATCGTGACAATGTGATTTTTTCCTGTCTTTCGTCATGAAATGTTGGACCACCAGTAGGATAGAGAACAGGGAAACACTTTGCCTCATTGTCTTTTTCAGTTAGTAGCCTAACAGGACTGTTACCTTCTCCTGGAGCAACATTTAGTACATCATGAAAATGTTGATCAATTATTTCTGAACCCAGATCAACAGGTTGTAGTGATGTGTCTGACAGAAGACCATTTTGTTCTTTAATATATGTTATATCTTCCTCTGGATCATCTCCAGCTCCATTATGATCATCATTTTTATCAGTTACATCTTGTTCCTCCACTTCAAAATCATCAGCATCCTTGTCTGATTCATCAGTTGCATTCAAAGAGTTTACCCACTGCTCATTAAACTCAACATCATTATACCATTTATTATGTCTCATCAAATAAGACAGTGCATGTCTGACACGATCAGTGCTGACATATTTATATTCATAATGGCCTTTATATGTTAATTTCCGTTTCAGTTTTATTCTTATCATGTGGTCATCACATTCATTACGTGGGAGAATATTTGAGACATCTGTGGTATTAACAGGAACACACACTACAGGTCCATGACAGCCATTCTGTTTTCCACGGGGAAGACAAAGCAACTTCATAAAAGGAATATTGCGTGCAATAAGATGTTCTTCCAACGAGTTCAGACCTTTTAGTTCTTTTGGAACGTCCACCAAATGCATGTTGTTGGCAACACTCTCTTCAGGCAGTTTCCCACCAAGGATTTTACGATGACATGTATAGCAAATCCACAATTTACAAGCCGGATTAGCTGATAAATGGCATCTATTCTCACATTCATTGCTGCATTCATGTAAATACTTCAATGTGATGCATCTTTCAGCCAAATCAGTAATTTGTTGACCTCTGGTTTTATAGCAATCTCTTCTACATTCAACGACCTGTTTTCTGAACAATAAACGATGACAAACACAGCAAACAAATTCTGGACCTGTATTGACTTCTTGATGAAACTGATTAATAGTGAAATCAATGTCTTTCTGTCTCTCCCTCTGTTCTGCAGAAATTTCAGATCTTTTTTGTTTTTTACTCATACGAAAATTTTCATCGTCATGGTATTTCTTTTTAGAGTATTCACAAACACTTGTTTTAAATGCGAGGTTTCTGCGATATTTTCTCTTTGAGTATTCACAAACACTTGTTTTAAATGCGAGGTTTCTGCGATATTTTCTCTTTGAGTATTCACAAACACTTGTTTTAAATGCAAGGTTTCTGCGATATTTTCTCTTTGAGTATTCACAAACACTTGTTTTAAATGCAAGGTTTCTGTGATATTTTCTCTTTGAGTATTCACAAACACTTGTTTTAAATGCAAGGTTTCTGCGATATTTTCTCTTTGAGTATTCACAAACACTTGTTTTAAATGCAAGGTTTCTGTGATATTTTCTCTTTGAGTATTCACAAACACTTGTTTTAAATGCAAGGTTTCTGCGATATTTTTTCTTTGAGTATTCACAAACACTTGTTTTAAATGCAAGGTTTCTGCGATATTTTCTCTTTGAGTATTCACAAACACTTGTTTTAAATGCAAGATTTCTGCGATATTTTCTCTTCGAGTATTCACATACACTTGCTTTAAATGCGAGGTTTGTGCGATATTTATTCTTTGAATATTCAGACACACTTGCTCTAAAGGCTTTATTGCTCTTATACTTGGTCTGAGAATAGTACCGAACAAGTCTTTGAAAACTAGCATTTTTGGAATACTTAATCTTTGAATTTTCACGTTTTGACTCCTGTACATGAATATTGTTCTTATATTTCTTTCGAAGCTGATCAAGTTTCTTCTCCTTATAATCAGTGTCTTCACAGTATTTGGTTTGACAAGTTTCAATCATATTCTGCCTATATTCTCGGTTTTGACGGTATTTCTTTTTAGAACTCTCTATTTTTTTCTGCCTAAAATCGGCATTGCTGTGGTATCGCTCACGTGCTCTTTTGGATTTAGAGTTCTCATCTGTGTCATTTAATTTCCTTTTTCGCAAACAGCGATTTGTCCTCTGATCATGCACTTCAATGTTACAAGCTTGTGCACAAACATTAGCTTGATTTCTATGTTTAACACATGTAACAACTTCATAGTGATTTCCATTGCAGTGCTTCAAATAGATTGCATTATCTGTAAATGACTGTTCGGTAGGGGCGTGTGCATTCCATCTGTCATCATTAAAGGTCATTATATTTATTTTTAAAAAATCAGCTAGACCAAATAATTCCACATGACTTCCCCACGTTCCTGAAAAATACATTTTAGACTGTGTCAAATAATCTTTCATTGATCTGTCCTCTTCTCTTAAATATTTCACAAATTTAGAACTGTTATCTTCCAGATGTTTAACAACTGCACGCCTGATTTTCAGGTGTTTCTCTTGATTGCCGCATACTGCATGTGCTATTGATCTAAACAAGCAATTACCGTCTCCTTTAATGCCCTTTGTTTTACACGGTACTCCTAAAGAACACACATTTGTGGCTTGAACAACAACGCTTTCATTAGTCAGCTGTAAGCATGCACACAGAGCATCCTCATCTGCATATGTTAACGGTTTGAAACTAAACTCAGTATTTACTGTAGGGCCAATAATGATATCATCATCATCCATTAATAAATTATCATGTAACTTGCTTATATGTGAAATTTTGGACTTTGTCTGTACACGTCTATTTTTCTTACTTGAATTCACACAGGTGTCAACCGATTTGCACATAGTTGCTGGTTTGTCTACACGTGTTTGTTTACCAGTGTCTGCGACACACTTACTCTGCTTTGTTGCTCTCGTACGTGAAACTTGTGTGACGCTTTTTTTAACAGACTTACATGACCTTGTCTCAACAGTTAAAGGTTTGGAACTTAACTCGGCATTAACTGTAGGTCCAACAATGACATCATCCATTAATACATTGTCATGCAACTTGCTCACATGTGAAACTTTCGACGTGGTCTGCACCCGTTTATCTTTCTTACTTGAATCCAGACATGTCTTAACAGATTTGCACATAGTTGCTGGTTTCTGTGCACATGTTCGTTCACCAGAGTCTCCAACACACTTACTCTGCTCTGCTGCACTCGTAGGTGAAACTTGTGCGACGTTGCCTTGTTGACCAGACCTACATGAACGCATCTCAGCACTCGTTGCCTTATCGATTACTGTTGCTGTCACACCCGTCACTTCAAATGATTCTCCCTGACCTTTCAGTGATGTGGCAAGGTTATCAACATGATAAAACAACATGTAAATGTCGTCACAATAAACTACTACGCTTGTGCCTGCATTAGACTTAACCATACCTTTATCATCACGTGAATGGGAATCAACCACAGCAAACATTGACCCTGCCTTTATAACTGCACAAATGTAGCCATAAATGTTCAACAAACATGCATCAGACTGAAACAGGGCCCTCTGAAGTGCATCCTCTATAGACATGCACACACCTCTCAATGCACCATCATACACATCATTACCAAAAACACCACTCAGAGAATCTGACATCTTTATTGAGAATGTTGTGTTGAAGAGTGTGTGCACAGTTGGCAATTCTGGAACAGCAACATAACCACGCCATGCTGAATCATTGATCTTCCCCTGTAAGTCCATGGATGTGTACAGGTCATCTCCATGCAACAGAACAGCATCCAGGTCATCTCTTGTCCACGTCAGCACATCCTTCAGCACACTCATCATGACTGCTGTGATGCTGTTTGCTGCACACTGTCTGCCACGGTTGAAACCAAATCTGGAATCAGCTTGATGGAAGGAACCCTGTAAGACTCTCTGTGGAAAATAATCAGAGTTATCGACATCAAGAGATGAACACATCGGAAGGTTATTGGAATCCATTGAAACATTATTGCAAGCCATTGAGGGGTTATTGTAAACCATTGAGGGATTATTGTAAACCATTGAAAAATTATTGGAACCCATTGAAAGGTTATTGGAAGTCATTGGAAGGTTATTGGAAGTCATTGGAAGGTTATTGGAAGTCATTGGAAGGTTTTTGGAAGGTATTTGGAAGTTTTTGGCAATTGCCGGAAAGTTTTGGAAATCCAGGCTCTCGACAGTAGAACCAGAGAACGATGCCTTTTTTTCAAGAGGAGGCATAACCTCAGCCAACTCCATGGAGGAAGTGAGCAGAACGCGCTCAGCATTCCTCCTCTTTGCCGCCCGGGACCGACGGAAACCCTTTCCACGTGGCATCTGCAATTATATGAAAACACACAGACATATACAGACATATATATATATATATATATATTTATTTGTGCCCTTAATTTGTACATCCTTTTTGACAAAAACGTTCTCCTGAACACATTACAAATGTGTTTACATTCACAAAAATACACGGGTACAAAAATAATTTTTCATTATAACTAAATTACCAATGACCAATTGATTCAATTAACTTGTAAACTGTAAAATAAAGCATGTATTTAACTTCTACACAATGCCTTGTATTACCTATATTTTCACATAGATAAAAAATAGTTTACCAGGCCTTACCTTAGATTACTTCTGAAAGTCTTCTGAAACACAAGGAAAAATCTCAAATTCAGTTCACACAACATTAATAGACAATTAGTCACCAATTATGATAATCAATTATAATAATCAATTTCAATGAGTATCAGTATTTGTTTCATTAAAAAGACAAACTCATAAAATTCATTAAAAATATATATATAATTAGTCTTTTCAATCTATTAAAAATGTACTACATTACACATTCACCAAATAATCACTATTAAAAATATTTGAGCTTTTAATGATTTTATATTGTAATCATTTCACAGTTATTCTCCACATTAGAAGCAAATTAATCTCAGTGGCATCATTTCAAAGACAGGGCTTAACCTAAACCAGGATTAGGCCTTAGTTCAATTATGATATTTAAGTAGGTTTTATAAACATGCCCTAGAAAAAACATTACTAGTGTGCATATTGAGACAAAACAATGATATTAAATAATATATATTTTGATAATATAATATATATTTTAAGATATGTCTAAAATCACTCAAACATGCATTTTACCCTTGGACTAGCTTAAGCCTTGAATGTGAAACCAATGGAGTAAATTTTAAATATTTAATTGAGGATAGGAGCAGAATGCAACTCAATGCATATATTTATAATATTTAAGAGTGCTGGCCTACATAATTAGAATACGTAAAGTAGCACAGAGGCAACACTATACACTTTTATTTGCACAGACGTGTTTCTACGCATGCCATCACGCAGATCGTCAAACTTCATTAAATATTATTTCTCGTAAGGTTCGAGTGGTGTCGTGTGTGTGTGTGTGTGTGACAGAGAGGAATTAGAAACAAGCAGAATGTGGTTGTTTGTAAAGCACACGCATCATCATGTATCTGTTTTAAAACTAAGCTAAGACATAAATCTGAAATTATCTTAATCAATATAGAATCGCTGGAGAGAATCTATAACACAATATCACATAAATTAAACAAACTGTTATGCGTAGCGTGCCAAGTTGATGCTTCATCTGCAATACAAACTGGTTTACTCTCGCACATCACGGGACCAGACTGTAATCGCAGCTTTGCACTTAAAAAAAAATGCATTTCATCATATCACAAATGCAATTAATTGTTCATCGCTAAGCTAACACATATGTATCTGTTACACTATATAGTGTCTGTATAGAATTAATAGTAGAATGAAGTAGAGAAATAATAACAAATAATATTTTGTAAACCAGCTGTTTCGTTGCAGTAATGAAACAAAACACATCAATACAAATGTCAGGATCCCAATGAACACTTAAATTAAAACATAACAAACCAGTATATAATACATACATGCACGTAAGCGTGGCCAATGTGGCAAAAATATCATATAACGATTATTTAAATAAAATAAAAAATCACAATTAACAAATTTATCACAGTTCTTTTTATGTTGGTTTTACCATTTTGCAAGTAACTAATCTCCCTATTTTTTAAACAAAACATTACAAGGTAACAAAAAGTAACAAAAAAAAATAATTGCAAGCATTTAGGCCAAAGTGGCAAACATAAAAATCGTTGTCAATATTTTCTTTGTTATTAAAAATTACAAACAAAGATACACATTGCATATACACACCAAAATATTCAAATAAACAATGCTTTATATATTATTATTACTTTTCACCTACAGTAGGTGTTAAACAGTAACATTAAAATACAAAAATAAAACACTAAATTGACTTTACTGTATTTATAGATTGATTCGTATTAAAGCTACTAGTAAAGTTCTCAGTCAACAGCAAATAGTTATTTTCTCCTAGTCCCCATTGACTTCCTTAGTATAGTTTTCCCTACTATGCAATTCAATGGAGGTCAGCAACTTTATGGATAGATACATTATTCAAAATATCTTATTTTGTGTTCAGCACAAGAAAGAAATTAATACAGGTTTGGAGCAAATTTAGAATGAGTAAAAAATGACACAATTATCATTTTTGAGTGAACTTTTCTTTTAATGATAAGCCGAAACATGTTTATTATAAGGCTACTCTGTCACTTTAAGACCTGCACGCGACGCGTCTAATACACGCATGACTCGCACCCAGTTTTCTCTCAAATGTTTTCTTGCTTTCACTTTAGTCATAAACCAAATGTGTTTACGTAAATCTTTTATTGACAAGTATTGGCTTAATAAGACACAAAGACAACTTAGTCCATTAACCAAGGCGCTGTTTAACAGGCTTTAAGTGTCTAACATACACTTCGGGTTTAATGCGCTCAGAAACACGCATGAACAGCGCATCAGCACACGAATGAAATATTTAACCATGCAAATGCAAATAATGCCCTTTAGTGAATTGCAGTGTCCCGTGAGTGTAACTCTACCTCTGCATTAACATGTGATGTCAATGCACGTCGCGTTGTACAGTGGCGGAAACGCCAGAAAACTGATAAAATGTGTGCTACTATTGCATGATAATATATTTCTTCAAAAGTAGATCGTGAACGTATTTTAATCATCTACGAACAAAACTCGTACAATCTGAATTCATTCCGATGAATGAATCTGAATATTGTTTACATGGACACTAAACGTGATCAAAAAGCATTCGCACTACAAATGACAACCGGAATATTTACCTCACAGAACAATACGCACTTTAGTCTGTCGCATTTCGTGTTGTTTTCTTATGAATCATGATAGGCTCTCTCAAAATGGTACAAATACGCACATTCCTACACGTACTGAACTAAAGTTAATGCTCTCTTCAACGACCACAGGATTCGAGAATAACATATTTTCAAACGAATCATACCTTCAAAACACCTCATCTATACAACACACTACATATAGGATTATTTTAAAATACTTTTGCATGCTATTTTGTTAAGATTAACGTTAGCTTTACAACACCACAATGAGCAAACCTCATTAAATTAAAACACCAACTAACGCCTATTTCTCACAAATAAACATACACGTCAACTAATATACACATACTTCAAATTATGTTAGATATATTATGAATAAGCAATAATAAATACTGATTAATAAGATTATATAGACAACACATGAGAGCACGTTCTTACCGTTAGAGAAATGGGAACACAATAACTTCCTACCAACCGGAAATGTTCTCTCTGCCAACAGTCGCAGCTCCCCCAGTGGCTGGGATCTGGGAATGAATAAACATTTACCCTCCTTGCATACATAGCATAACTTTTACTTTATTACATTAACATAACTGACCATTTATTCACCAGGGGTCTCATTTATAAAGCGTGCGTACGCACAAAACGGGGCTGGAAACGTACGTACGCCAGTTCCCACGCAAAGGTTGTGATCTATAAAAAACAAACTTGACGGGAGAATATGCGCACCTTTAAGCAAACATTGAGCCGTGCGTACGCACATTCTGGAGACAAAGGGAATTGGCGACACCGATGGTGAGCTGGAGTTAATTGTCTTTTTGGTCACTTTTAGACAGAAAATCAAAAGAAAATTTAACATACAGAAAAATAATACAAATATAATTTCACTCACCAAGCTTGTCACTTGAAGCAAATATCCATCCCTTCTTAAATGTCCGCGCCAGCGAGCGCATTGGGCCGTTTGAAACTGACGCAAATAACAGTTTAAATAAATAAAATAATGATTTAAACTATGTTTTACTTCTAATATATACATTTAGATTAAATATGCCATTCATATTAATGGAGTTGCACTTAAACATGAAATCATTACTCAGAAGTTACAACATTTTTATATTCAAATTCAGTCAATAGAAATATTTGTTGTGGATGCAATGTTTTTGAACACTTTTCCTCTGGCATGCTGTGTTTTAATGTTTTAACCACAGAGAAAACTGCTTATCATGATAATACCAGATTGTCTGAGAAAATAGTTTCGTGCAAATAATGCCCAAGGCCTATCTGTTTCCATTAAAAATATCAATTAAAAATACAATACGGCCAGTGGAAAAGATTGAGAAAAACTTTCTCTGAAATGTATTTAACACTATTTGATGTATGTATTCAAAAACAAGGCAAGGATAGGCAACAACTTGATTTTTATTAATGTAATGTGTCTTGTACCGTTAAACGTTATCACGTGTATGAATAATCATATGCAAATGATATGCAGATGAGGATCTGCATAGTAAAATAGGCGTTGTAAGCTGTTCGTGGTCATTCCACAAAATTGGTGCCTTTTGTGTCCCTGAGAAATAATCAGACGTAGAATTACTATAACAACAAATAAATTTGTGATTTAAAAACATAATAGTACTATGTATTATTTCCTCAAGATTACATTAAATTAAAGTCATTTATATATTATTTTAAATAATAAAAATTGCATTTATGCTGATAATGGTAAAGTTTTTGGCCTGTCCCTCCCTGTGATTGTTCTTTTTCAGCAGGACTTTTAATTTGCAAATTGAACACAAAATTATACAACAATCACATTTTCATATTTTTCTAAGTATAGTGTCACTGTTAAGCAATGTTTTGGCATAAATATACATTATTTTTAATAAAATATAAATAATTTTATCGGTATCCCCTGATTTCATGTCATGCCTGTTACCCTCACCAAACACCCCTTGTAAAATAATGGTACATTCCTGTGACATCACTTCCAGAAAGTTACATCATCTCTCATTCATTATTCCAACAGTTAGAACACAAGCAAGTTTCTCTCTCTCTTCTATAATACTCTATTTTGATGATTTATTAGGTTTAACTGAGGTGCGGACATCATGCAATGTCAAAACTGTTACTGATTGTTAAAGTATAAATTTAAATTAATGTAATCAATATCTACAAGTAATATCCTTTCAAAGTGTACAACATGTGCTTTTGTGGCCTTGCCCTAATAGCTAGCAATTAGCAAATTAGCTTGAATTTGTCAAACCTGTTACTGTCAGGCCTGTTACTTTTGTATAGTAACAGGTTTTGACATGTGGGGTAACAGGGATGACATAGATTAGGTGTCACCTTAGCCACACTGTTTTTAAAGTTTATCGGTGTAAATTGCTAACATTTTTAAAGGTCATCCTGGGTGTTTTATTGAGCTAATGCCTATATCATTTAGAGTTGGTATTGCTGGTGCATCTGTATCATCTCAGGGAACCGAGGTTACGCTAGCATGCAGGGATGCCAGATCAACCCCTTGGCCTGAAAGAGGAGGTCCCTCCTCACTGGTATCAACCATGGAGCAGTGCTCGTCAGCTGCATCAGAACTGGGAACCAGGCTTGGTTCGTCCAGAGCGGAGCCACAAGTAGCACTGCGCATCCGTTTTCCCTGATTCGCCCTAATACCTGCGGTAAGAGCGTGACGGGGGGAAAAGCATAGAGCAGGCAGCGGGGCCAGATGTGAGCCAGCGCATCCCTGCTCTTGGAGAAAAAGTCCGAACAGTGAGCATTTTCCTGAGACACAAATGGGTCTACCTTCGCTCTGCCGAATATCTTCCACAGCAGTTGGACTGTCTGCGGATGTAAAGACCATTCCCCTGCCAGAACATTGTTCCTGAACAGTCTGCCTGGTCCTACATTCAGGTGACCTGGCACGTGCGCTGCTCTCAGCAAGCGCAGATTATGCTGAGCCCAGATCAGGAGGCGTTCCGTCAGCCTGTAAAGGCTTCGGGATCTGATACCTCCTTGGGAATTTATATAGGCCACCACCGACATGTTGTCCGATCGGACCAAGACGCGGTATCCTTTTATTTTGGGACAGAAAACGCCTCAGCGCATTGTCAACTGCCATAATTTCCAGGCAGTTTATGTGTAGAAGCTTTTCCCGTTCTGACCACTGGCCAAAGAACGGTCTGCCCTCGAGCAGCGCTCCCCATCCCGAGGTGGAGGCGTCCTTGGACACTACCTTCACACTCGAGGAAGTCCCCAGGCTTACACCTGACCTGTACCAGTCGGTCGCTTTCCAAGGTTTCAGAGCTGAGATGCATTTTTGATCTACCTTGAGGCATAAGAGACCGGAGGTCCACGCTCGACGCAGTACTCGCGCTTTAGCCAGAACAGGCCAAACGGCAGGACTTTGTTTTTGACACCAAACTTTGCATGTCTCATTGTCACTTCACTCTGACCACATCACATCAGTTTTGTGACTGCGCCACCTACTGGTCAAAAGTGATAATCCATTAAATCATATTTTTAATTACTTTTTATATGATTTTTCAGCCATTTCGCCTAAAATCATACTTTTTCGTACTCCTCCTAGACCGTTTGTCCGAATTTCACCAAAATCGAATCGTATCATCTCCAGACCGTGCCGACTAAAAGTTATGTATTTCGTGTCGATTGACGAAACTGTTTTCATATAGCGCAGCAGCAAAGTTGAGGCATGATGCTAAAAGCACTATTCAGGCTTTATCTCTGCAATGCCTTGACATATTAACACCAAACTAGTTATGTGTCATTGTCACTTCACACTGACCACATCACATCAGTTTTGTAACTGCTCCACCTATTGGTCAAAAGTGATAATCCATTAAATCATATTCTAAATTACTTTTCATATGATTTTTCAGCCATTTCATCTAAAATCCTCTTTAAATGTATTTAATTGCTCATTGTTCCAGTTGGTCTGACACCTTCAGCCAAGTTGGCATATCCTGTCATCTGCTTGCGCTTGGCCCCGATAATTGCTGCTTGCAGCTATATTTATTATTATTATTATTCTTCCTTCTTCCGACTGGGAGTCTATGGCAGCCCATAGAACCGATTGCGGGAAAGTTGTTTTGGTTTGACATTCTGATAGAGGACCGTCTCAACATTAAATACACCAATTTTGGTGTTTCTAAGTCATTCCCTCTAGCGCCACCACCTGTCCAAAGTTTCACTTTTATTTTGCTAATAACTTTTGAACCGTAAGGCCAATCAACAAAATTCTTTTTTCCTCTTATTTCTGAGCTCATGCCGATTCGATTGCACCCTATGACGTCATTTTCCGTCATATAAATATGGCCGCCATTTTAAATTTTCTGAAAAAGCTACTTTTTCGAACTCGTCCTAGACGGTTTGTCCGATTTGCACGAAAATTGAACCAGATCATCTTCAGGCAGTGCTGACCAAAAGTTATGGAATTCAAATTGATTCGTCAAACCGTTTTCGATAAACGCACGAATACATTTTACGTAGCGCTAGCAAAAACAGTCGTAAGGCTGTATCTCCGCAAAGGTTTATCGTATTCAGACCAATCTTGCTACATGTACTCACAAGCATGACCTGAGGCTACATGCTGCGTTTCGGCGCAGCGCCACCTACTGGTCCGGAGATATGAAAAATGGCTATTTTTGCTTATAACTTCTGAACAGTTTGTCCAAAAATCATACAATTGGTCTCGTTAGATTCAGGGCAACATGCCGAGTCGACTGATATCCAATTTGACCATATCGGTCATTTTGGCTGTCGGCCATTTTGAATTTTGTGCTAAAATTCTGTATTTTATGAACGCATGAACGGATTGTTACGAAACGTGGTATGGGTCATCAGCACAATGCCCTGAATGAGCCTGAGAAGTTTCGAAACAGCGCCACCTAGTGGTGAATTTTTTTTTTCAAATGCTTATAACTTTGGGTGTGGTCGACTTATTTTCACGAAACTCATCTTTTTAGACTCCTGAATCGTTGCCGAGTCCTACGATACCAAACATGCTAGGTTTCGCCTTACGGTTTGTGTAGCGTTGTGATTTAGCGCTTAAAAAACATTTGGCTATATCTTTGAAACCGCTAGTCCGATCGAGACGAAACCACCGTCAGAAGTTTGGAAACATAGGTCGATAGCTATACGCCAATGCCCAAATGCGAAAATATTGATGTTTAGGGGTACTAATTTCCAATCAAAGTCATGTGTCAGTCATTTTTTTCGTGTTTTTTCATATAAATGTCTATAACTCCGAAGCGAATTGAGATATTTTCACCAAAATTGACACACATATGTATGGGCTCACTCTGATGACACGTAAAAAAAATTGTGGGACTGAGCCTCTTGGTGGCGCTATAATTGAACAAAATATGAAATTCCCATTGACTTCAATACAGTTTTGTGAAATACAATGCTATACTAAACAAATGCATTGGTGTAATATTACGAAACTCAGATTGTGTCATCAGCACCATCCCCTGAAGGCAACCAAAATATTTCAAGACAGCGCCACCTAGTGGTCAAAAGTTATAACAAAATTTCCAAAAAGGCTAATAACTTTTGAATAAATCTGGCTATTGAAATTCCACGATTCTTAATAGATTCCTTGGGTCAAGCCGAGAACATAGATACCAAGTTTTCCTTATTTGGCCAAACTTCCTGTCCGCCATCTTGATTTTCATTCAAAACCTACTTTTTCGAACTCCTCCTAGACCGTTTGTCCGATTTTCACCAAAATCGAATCGTATCATCTCCAGACTGTGCCGACAAAAAGTTATGGATTTCGTGTCGATTGATGAAACCGTTTTCGTATAGCACAGCAGCAAAGTTGAGGCATGATGCCAAAATGACTATTCAGGCTTTATATCTGCAATGCCTCGACATATTGACACAAAACTTTGTATGTGTCACTGTCTACTTACTCTGACCACACCACATCAATTTCGTAACAGCGCCACCTTTTGGTCAAAAGTGACAATCCATTAAATCATATTTTGAATCACTTTTTACATGATTTTTCAGCCATTTCGCCTAAAATCCTCTTTAAATGTCTTTAATTGCTCATTGTTGCAGTTGGTCTGACACTTTCAGACATTTTGGCATGTCTTGTCGTCTTATTCTGCTTGGCCCCGGTAATTGCTGCTTGCAGCTATATTTATTATTATTATTATTATTATTCTTCCGCCATGGGAGTCTATGGCAGCCCATAGAACCGATTGCGGGAAAGTTGTTTTGGTTTGACATTCTGATAGAGGACCGTCTCAACATTAAATACACCAATTTTGGTGTTTCTAAGTCATTCCCTCTAGCGCCACCACCTGTCCAAAGTTTCACTTTTATTTTGCTAATAACTTTTGAACCGTAAGGCCAATCAGCGAAATTCTTTTCTCCTCTGATTCCTGAGCTCATGGCGATTCGATAGCACCCTATGACGTCATTTGCCGTCATAAAAATATGGCCGCCATCTTGAATTTTCAAAAAAAGCTACTTTTTCGAACTCGTCCTAGACGGTTTGTCCGATTTGCACGAAAATTGAACCAGATCATCTTCAGGTAGTGCTGACAAAAAGTTATGGAATTCAAATGGATTCGTCAAACCGTTTTCAATAAACGCACAAATATATTTTACGTAGCGCTAGCAAAAACAGTCGTAAGGCCGTATCTCCGCAACGGTTTATCGTATTCAGACCAAACTTGGTACATGTACTCACAAGCATGACCTGAGGCTACATGCTGTGTTTCGGCGCAGCGCCACCTACTGGTCCGGAGATATGAAAAATGGCTATTTTTGCTTATTACTTCTGAACAGTTTGTCCAAAAATCATACAATTGGTCTCGTTAGATTCAGGGCAACATGCCGAGTCGACTGATATCCAATTTGACCATATCGGTCATTTTGGCTGTCGGCCATTTTGAATTTTGTGCTAAAATTCTGTATTTTATGAACGCATGAACGGATTGTTACGAAACGTGGTATGGGTCATCAGCACAATGCCCTGAATGAGCCTGAGAAGTTTCGAAACAGCGCCACCTAGTGGTGAATTTTTTTTTTCAAATGCTTATAACTTTGGGTGTGGTCGACTTATTTTCACGAAACTCATCTTTTTAGACTCCTGAATCGTTGCCGAGTCCTACGATACCAAACATGCTAGGTTTTGCCTTACGGTTTGTGTAGCGTTGTGATTTAGCGCTTAAAAAACATTTGGCTATATCTTCGAAACCGCTAGTCCGATCGAGACGAAACCACCGTCAGAAGTTTGGAAACATAGGTCGATAGCTATACGCCAATGCCCAAATGCGAAAATATTGATGTTTAGGGGTACTAATTTCCAATCAAAGTCATGTGTCAGTCATTTTTTTCGTGTTTTTTCATATAAATGTCTATAACTCCGAAGCGAATTGAGATATTTTCACCAAAATTGACACACATATGTATGGGCTCACTCTGAGGACACGTAAAAAAAATGGTGGGACTGAGCCTCTTGGTGGCGCTATAATTGAACAAAATATGAAATTCCCATTGACTTCAATACAGTTTTGTGAAATAAAATGCTATACTAAACAAATGCATTGGTGTAATATTACGAAACTCAGATTGTGTCATCAGCACCATCCCCTGAAGGCAACCAAAATATTTCAAGACAGCGCCAC
The DNA here is from genome assembly GCF_964197995.2 of Scardinius erythrophthalmus. NCBI lineage: Eukaryota > Metazoa > Chordata > Actinopteri > Cypriniformes > Leuciscidae > Scardinius > Scardinius erythrophthalmus. The sequence goes on from NW_028296346.1 coordinate 45,446, forward strand.
CTAGTGGTCAAAAGTTATAACAAAATTTCCAAAAAGGCTAATAACTTTTGAATAAATCTGGCTATTGAAATGCCACGGGTCTTAATAGATTCCTTGGGTCAAGCCGAGAACATAGATACCAAGTTTTCCTTATTTGGCCAAACTTCCTGTCCGCCATCTTGATTTTCATTCAAAACCTACTTTTTCGAACTCCTCCTAGACCGTTTGTCCGATTTTCACCAAAATCGAATCGTATCATCTCCAGATTGTGCCGACAAAAAGTTATGGATTTCGTGTTGATTGATGAAACCGTTTTCGTATAGCACAGCAGCAAAGTTGAGGCATGATGCCAAAATGACTATTCAGGCTTTATATCTGCAATGCCTCGACATATTGACACAAAACTTTGTATGTGTCACTGTCTCCTTACTCTGACCACACCACATCAATTTCGTAACAGCGCCACCTTTTGGTCAAAAGTGACAATCCATTAAATCATATTTTGAATCACTTTTTACATGATTTTTCAGCCATTTCGCCTAAAATCCTCTTTAAATGTCTTTAATTGCTCATTGTTGCAGTTGGTCTGACACTTTCAGACATGTTGGCATGTCTTGTCGTCTTATTCTGCTTGGCCCCGGTAATTGCTGCTTGCAGCTATATTTATTATTATTATTCTTCCTTCTTCCGACTGGGAGTCTATGGCAGCCCATAGAACCGATTGCGGGAAAGTTGTTTTGGTTTGACATTCTGATAGAGGACCGTCTCAACATTAAATACACCAATTTTGGTGTTTCTAAGTCATTCCCTCTAGCGCCACCACCTGTCCAAAATTTCACTTTTATTTTGCTAATAACTTTTGAACCGTAAGGCCAATCAGCGAAATTCTTTTTTCCACTGATTCCTGAGCTCATGGCGATTCGATTGCACCCTATGACGTCATTTGCCGTCATAAAAATATGGCCGCCATCTTGAATTTTCAAAAAAAGCTACTTTTTCGAACTCGTCCTAGACGGTTTGTCCGATTTGCACGAAAATTGAACCAGATCATCTTCAGGTAGTGCTGACAAAAAGTTATGGAATTCAAATGGATTCGTCAAACCGTTTTCGATAAACGCACGAATACATTTTACGTAGCGCTAGCAAAAACAGTCGTAAGGCCGTATCTCCGCAACGGTTTATCGTATTCAGACCAAACTTGGTACTTGTACTCACAAGCATGACCTGAGGCTACATGATGTGTTTCGGCGCAGCGCCACCTACTGGTCCGGAGATATGAAAAATGGCTATTTTTGCTTATAACTTCTGAACAGTTTGTCCAAAAATCATACAATTGGTCTCGTTAGATTCAGGGCAACATGCCGAGTCGACTGATATCCAATTTGACCATATCGGTCATTTTGGCTGTCGGCCATTTTGAATTTTGTGCTAAAATTCTGTATTTTATGAACGCATGAACGGATTGTTACGAAACGTGGTATGGGTCATCAGCACAATGCCCTGAATGAGCCTGAGAAGTTTCGAAACAGCGCCACCTAGTGGTGAATTTTTTTTTTCAAATGCTTATAACTTTGGGTGTGGTCGACTTATTTTCACGAAACTCATCTTTTTAGACTCCTGAATCGTTGCCGAGTCCTATGATACCAAACATGCTAGGTTTCGCCTTACGGTTTGTGTAGCGTTGTGATTTAGCGCTTAAAAAACATTTGGCTATATCTTTGAAACCGCTAGTCCGATCGAGATGAAACCACCGTCAGAAGTTTGGAAACATAGGTCGATAGCTATACGCCAATGCCCAAATGCGAAAATATTGATGTTTAGGGGTAGTAAATTCCAAACAAAGTCATGTGTCAGTCATTTTTTACATGTTTTTTCATATAAATGTCTATAACTCCGAAGCGAATTGAGATATTTTCACCAAAATCGACACACATATGTATGAGCTCACTCTGAGGACATGTAAAAAAGATGGTGGGACTCAGCCTCTTGGTGGCGCTATAATAGAACAAAACATGAAATTCCCATTGACTTCAATGCAGTTTTGTGAAATAAAATGCTATACTAAACAAATGCATTGGTGTAATATTACGAAACTCAAAATGTGCCATCAGCACCATCCCCTGAAGGTACCCAAAATATTTCGAGACAGTGCCACCTAGTGGTCAAAAGTTATAACAAAATTTACAAAACTGCTAATAACTTTTGAATAAGTTGGCCTATTGTAATGCAACTGGTCTTAATAGATTCCTTGGGTCAAGACGAGAACATAGATACCAAGGTTTCCTTATTTGGCCTAGCTTCCTGTCCGCCATCTTGATTTTCATTCAAAACCTACTTTTTCGAACTCCTCCTAGACCGTTTGTCCGATTTTCACCAAAATCGAATCGTATCATCTCCAGAGTGTGCTGACTAAAAGTTATGGATTTCGTGTCTATAGACGAAACCGTTTTCGTATAGCGTAGCAGCAAAGTTGAAGCATGATGCTAAAAGCACTATTCAGGCTTTATCTCTGCAATGGCTTGACATATTGACACCAAACTTTGTATGTGTCATTGTTACTTCACTCTGACCACATCACATCAGTTTGTAACTGCGCCACCTATTGGTCGAAAGTGATAATCCATTAAATCATATTTTGAATGACTTTTTATATGATTTTTCAGCCATTTCGCCTAAAATCCTCTTTAAATGTATTTAATTGCTCATTTTTGCAGTTGGTCTGACACCTTCAGCCATGTTGGCATATCCTGTCATCTGCTTGCGCTTGGCCCCGATAATTGCTGCTTGCAGCTATATTTATTATTATTATTCTTCCTTCTTCCGACTGGGAGTCTATGGCAGCCCATAGAACCGATCGCGGGAAAGTTGTAATGGTTTGACATTCTGATAGAGGACAGTCCCAACATTAAATACACCAATTTTGGTGTGTCTAAGTCATTCCCTCTAGCGCCACCAACTGTCCAAAATTTCACTCATGTTTCTGCTAATAACTTTTGAACCACACGGGCTAGAAACAAAATTCTTTTTTCCTCTGATTTCTGAGCTCAGGGCGATTCGATTGCACCATATGACGTCATTTTTCGTCATAATAATTTTTCCGCCATTTTGAATTTTCCGAAAAACCTACTTTTTCAAACTCCTCCTAGGCCGTTGCTCCAATTTCCACGAAAATTGAATCAGATCATCTTCAGACCATGCCGACAAAAAGTTATGGAATTCGTGTTGATTCATCAAACCGTTCTCGAATACCGCGCAAACAAATTTTACGTAGCGCTTGCGAAAACAGACACAAGCCAGTATCTCCTCAACACTTTATCATATTCAGACCAAACTTGGTACATCTCTTCACAAGCATGACCTGAGGCAACATGCTGCGTTTCGGCACAGTGCCACCTACTGGTCCGGAGATATGAAAAATGGCTATTTTTGCTTATAACTTCTGAATGGGTTGTCCAAAAATCATAAAAGTGGTCTCGTTAGATTCAGGGCATCATGCTGAGTCGACTGATATCCAATTTTCCCCGATCAGCCATTTTGGCTGTCGGCCATTTTGAATTATGTGCTAAAATGCTGTATTTTATGAACGCGTGAACGTATCGTTACAAAACTCGGAATGGATCATCAGCACGATGCCCTGAAGGAGCCTGAGAAGTTTCGAAACAGTGCCACCTAGTGGTGAATTTTTTTTCCCAAATGCTTCCAAATGCTTATAACTTTGGGTGTGGTCGACTTATTTTCACGAGACTCATCTCATTAGAGTCCTGAATCGTTGCCGAGTCCCACGATACCAAACATGCTAGGTTTTGCCTTACGGTTTGTGTAGCGTTGTGATTTAGCGCTTAAAAAACATTTGGCTATATCTTCGAAACCGCTAGTCCGATCGAGACGAAACCACCTTCAGAAGTTTGGAAACATAGGTCGATATTTATACGCCAATGCCCAAATGCGAAAATATTGATGTTTAGGGGTAGTAAATTCCAATCAAAGTCATGTGTCAGTCATTTTTTACGTGTTTTTTCATATAAATGTCTATAACTCCGAAGCGAATTGAGATATTTTCACCAAAATCGACACACATATGTACGAGCTCACTCTGAGGACATGTAAAAAAAATGGTGGGACTCAGCCTCTTGGTAGCGCTATAATAGAACAAAACATGAAATTCCCATTGACTTCAATACAGTTTTGTGAAATAAAATGCTATACTAAACAAATGCATTGGTGTAATATTACGAAACTCAAAATGTGCCATCAGCACCATTCCCTGAAGGTACCCAAAATATTTCAAGACAGTGCCACCTAGTGGTCAAAAGTTATAACAACATTTCCAAAAAGGCTAATAACTTTTGAATAAATCTGGCTACTGAAATGCCACTGGTCTTAATAGATTCCTTGGGTCAAGCCGAGAACATAGATACCAAGTTTTCCTTATTTGGCCAAACTTCCTGTCCGCCATCTTGATTTTCATTCAAAACCTACTTTTTCGAACTCCTCCTAGACCGTTTGTCCGATTTTCACCAAAATCGAATCGTATCATCTCCAGACTGTGCTGACTAAAAGTTATGGATTTCGTGTCTATAGACGAAACCGTTTTCGTATAGCATAGCAGCAAACTTGAGGCATGATGCTAAAAGCACTATTCAGGCTTTATCTCTGCAATGCCTTGACATATTGACACCAAACTTTGTATGTGTCATTGTCACTTCACTCTGACCACATCACATCACATTTGTAGCTGCGCCACCTATTGGTCGAAAGTGATAATCCATTAAATCATATTTTGAATGACTTTTTATATGATTTTTCAGCCATTTCGCCTAAAATCCTCTTTAAATGTATTTAATTGCTCATTGTTGCAGATGGTCTGACACCTTCAGCCATGTTGGCATGTCTTGTCGTCTTATTCTGCTTGGCCCCGGTAATGGCTGCTTGCAGCTATATTTATTAGGGGCCAAGCACCGAAGGTGCGGAGGCACCTATTGTATCCGTTCGCGTTCTTATTAGGGGCCAAGCACCGAAGGTGCGGAGGCACCTATTGTTTTCGTTCCCGTTCTTATTAGGGGCCAAGCACCGAAGGTGCGGAGGCACCTATTGTATCTGTTCCGTTTCTTATTATTATTATTATTATTATTATTATTATTATTCTTCCGCCATGGGAGTCTATGGCAGCCCATAGAACCGATTGCGGGAAAGTTGTTTTGGTTTGACATTCTGATAGAGGACCGTCTCAACATTAAATACACCAATTTTGGTGTTTCTAAGTCATTCCCTCTAGCGCCACCACCTGTCCAAAGTTTCACTTTTATTTTGCTAATAACTTTTGAACCGTAAGGCCAATCAGCGAAATTCTTTTTTCCTCTGATTCCTGAGCTCATGGCGATTCGATTGCACCCTATGACGTCATTTGCCGTCATAAAAATATGGCCGCCATCTTGAATTTTCAAAAAAAGCTACTTTTTCGAACTCGTCCTAGACGGTTTGTCCGATTTGCACGAAAATTGAACCAGATCATCTTCAGGTAGTGCTGACAAAAAGTTATGGAATTCAAATGGATTCGTCAAACCGTTTTCAATAAACGCACAAATACATTTTACGTAGCGCTAGCAAAAACAGTCGTAAGGCCGTATCTCCGCAACGGTTTATCGTATTCAGACCAAACTTGGTACTTGTACTCACAAGCATGACCTGAGGCTACATGCTGTGTTTCGGCGCAGCGCCACCTACTGGTCCGGAGATATGAAAAATGCCTATTTTTGCTTATAACTTCTGAACAGTTTGTCCAAAAATCATACAATTGGTCTCGTTAGATTCAGGGCAACATGCCGAGTCGACTGATATCCAATTTTGCCATATCGGTCATTTTGGCTGTCGGCCATTTTGAATTTTGTGCTAAAATTCTGTATTTTATGAACGCATGAACGGATTGTTACGAAACGTGGTATGGGTCATCAGCACGATGCCCTGAATGAGCCTGAGAAGTTTCGAAACAGCGCCACCTAGTGGTGATTTTTTTTTTTCAAATGCTTATAGCTTTGGGTGTGGTCAACTTATTTTCAGGAAACTCATCTTTTTAGACTCCTGAATCGTTGCCGAGTCCTACGATACCAAACATGCTAGGTTTCGCCTTACGGTTTGTGTAGCGTTGTGATTTAGCGCTTAAAAAACATTTGGCTATATCTTTGAAACCGCTAGTCCGATCGAGACGAAACCACCGTCAGAAGTTTGGAAACATAGGTCGATAGCTATACGCCAATGCCCAAATGCGAAAATATTGATGTTTAGGGGTACTAATTTCCAATCAAAGTCATGTGTCAGTCATTTTTTTCGTGTTTTTTCATATAAATGTCTATAACTCCGAAGCGAATTGAGATATTTTCACCAAAATTGACACACATATGTATGGGCTCACTCTGAGGACACGTAAAAAAAATTGTGGGACTGAGCCTCTTGGTGGCGCTATAATTGAACAAAATATGAAATTCCCATTGACTTCAATACAGTTTTGTGAAATAAAATGCTATACTAAACAAATGCATTGGTGTAATATTACGAAACTCAGATTGTGTCATCAGCACCATCCCCTGAAGGCAACCAAAATATTTCAAGACAGCGCCACCTAGTGGTCAAAAGTTATTACAACATTTCCAAAAAGGCTAATAACTTTTGAATAAATCTGGCTATTGAAATGGCACGGGTCTTAATAGATTCCTTGGGTCAAGCCGAGAACATAGATACCAAGTTTTCCTTATTTGGCCAAACTTCCTGTCCGCCATCTTGATTTTCATTCAAAACCTACTTTTTCGAACTCCTCCTAGACCGTTTGTCCGATTTTCACCAAAATCGAATCGTATCATCTCCAGACTGTGCCGACAAAAAGTTATGGATTTCGTGTCGATTGATGAAACCGTTTTCGTATAGCACAGCAGCAAAGTTGAGGCATGATGCCAAAATGACTATTCAGGCTTTATATCTGCAATGCCTCGACATATTGACACAAAACTTTGTATGTGTCACTGTCTCCTTACTCTGACCACACCACATCAATTTCGTAACAGCGCCACCTTTTGGTCAAAAGTGACAATCCATTAAATCATATTTTGAATCACTTTTTACATGATTTTTCAGCCATTTCGCCTAAAATCCTCTTTAAATGTCTTTAATTGCTCATTGTTGCAGTTGGTCTGACACTTTCAGACATGTTGGCATGTCTTGTCGTCTTATTCTGCTTGGCCCCGGTAATTGCTGCTTGCAGCTATATTTATTATTATTATTATTATTATTCTTCCTTCTTCCGACTGGGAGTCTATGGCAGCCCATAGAACCGATTGCGGGAAAGTTGTTTTGGTTTGACATTCTGATAGAGGACCGTCTCAACATTAAATACACCAATTTTGGTGTTTCTAAGTCATTCCCTCTAGCGCCACCACCTGTCCAAAATTTCACTTTTATTTTGCTAATAACTTTTGAACCGTAAGGCCAATCAGCGAAATTCTTTTTTCCACTGATTCCTGAGCTCATGGCGATTCGATTGCACCCTATGACGTCATTTGCCGTCATAAAAATATGGCCGCCATCTTGAATTTTCAAAAAAAGCTACTTTTTCGAACTCGTCCTAGACGGTTTGTCCGATTTGCACGAAAATTGAACCAGATCATCTTCAGGTAGTGCTGACAAAAAGTTATGGAATTCAAATGGATTCGTCAAACCGTTTTCGATAAACGCACGAATACATTTTACGTAGCGCTAGCAAAAACAGTCGTAAGGCCGTATCTCCGCAACGGTTTATCGTATTCAGACCAAACTTGGTACTTGTACTCACAAGCATGACCTGAGGCTACATGCTGTGTTTCGGCGCAGCGCCACCTACTGGTCCGGAGATATGAAAAATGGCTATTTTTGCTTATAACTTCTGAACAGTTTGTCCAAAAATCATACAATTGGTCTCGTTAGATTCAGGGCAACATGCCGAGTCGACTGATATCCAATTTGACCATATCGGTCATTTTGGCTGTCGGCCATTTTGAATTTTGTGCTAAAATTCTGTATTTTATGAACGCATGAACGGATTGTTACGAAACGTGGTATGGGTCATCAGCACAATGCCCTGAATGAGCCTGAGAAGTTTCGAAACAGCGCCACCTAGTGGTGAATTTTTTTTTTCAAATGCTTATAACTTTGGGTGTGGTCGACTTATTTTCACGAAACTCATCTTTTTAGACTCCTGAATCATTGCCGAGTCCTACGATACCAAACATGCTAGGTTTTGCCTTACAATTTGTGTAGCGTTGTGATTTAGCGCTTAAAAAACATTAGGCTATATCTTTGAAACCGCTAGTCCGATCGAGACGAAACCACCGTCAGAAGTTTGGAAACATAGGTCGATAGCTATACGCCAATGCCCAAATGCGAAAATATTGATGTTTAGGGGTACTAATTTCCAATCAAAGTCATGTGTCAGTCATTTTTTTCGTGTTTTTTCATATAAATGTCTATAACTCCGAAGCAAATTGAGATTTTTGCACCAAAATCGACACATATATGTATGGGCTCACTCTGAGGACACATAAAAAAAATGGTGGGACTGAGCCTCTTGGTGGCGCTATAATAGAACAAAACATGAAATTCCCATTGACTTCAATGCAGTTTTGTGAAATAAAATGCTATACTAAACAAATGCATTGGTGTAATATTACGAAACTCAGAATGTGCCATCAGCACCATCCCCTGAAGGTACCCAAAATATTTAGAGACAGCGCCACCTAGTGGTCAAAAGTTATAACAACATTTCCAAAACTGCTAATAACTTTTGAATACATCGGCCTATGTAAATGCCACTGGTCTTAATAGATTCCTTGGGTCAAGCCGAGAACATAGATACCAAATTTTCCTTATTTGGTCAAACTTCTTGTCCGCCATCTTGATTTTCATTCAAAACCTACTTTTTCGAACTCCTCCTAGACCGTTTGTCCGATTTTCACCAAAATCGAATCGTATCATCTCCAGACCGTGCCGACTAAAAGTTATGGATTTCGTGTCGATAGACGAAACCGTTTTCGTATAGCGCAGCAGCAAAGTTGAGGCATGATGCTAATAGCATTAATTAAGGCTTTATCTCTGCAATGCCTTGACATATTGACACCAAACTTTGTATGTGTCATTGTAACTTCACTCTGACCACATCACATCAGTTTTGTAACTGCGCCACCTATTGGTCGAAAGTGATAATCCATCAAATCATATTTTTATTTATTGTTTCTATGATTTTTCAGGCATTTTGCCTAAAATCCTCTTTAAATGTCTTTAATTGCTCATTGTTGCAGTTGGTCTGACACTTTCAGACATGTCGGCATGTCTTGTCGTCTTATTCAGCTTGGCCCCGGTAATGGCTGCTTGCAGCTATATTTAGGGGCCAAGCACCGAAGGTGCGGAGGCACCTATTGTTTTCGTTCGCGTTCTTATTATTATTATTAGGGGCCAAGCACCGAAGGTGCGGAGGCACCTATTGTATCTGTTCCGTTTCTTATTATTATTATTATTATTATTATTATTATTATTCTTCCGCCATGGGAGTCTATGGCAGCCCATAGAACCGATTGCGGGAAAGTTGTTTTGGTTTGACATTCTGATAGAGGACCGTCTCAACATTAAATACACCAATTTTGGTGTTTCTAAGTCATTCCCTCTAGCGCCACCACCTGTCCAAAGTTTCACTTTTATTTTGCTAATAACTTTTGAACCGTAAGGCCAATTAGCGAAATTCTTTTTTCCTCTGATTCCTGAGCTCATGGCGATTCGATTGCACCCTATGACGTCATTTGCCGTCATAAAAATATGGCCGCCATCTTGAATTTTCAAAAAAAGCTACTTTTTCGAACTCGTCCTAGACGGTTTGTCCGATTTGCACGAAAATTGAACCAGATCATCTTCAGGTAGTGCTGACCAAAAGTTATGGAATTCAAATGGATTCGTCAAACCGTTTTCAATAAACGCACAAATACATTTTACGTAGCGCTAGCAAAAACAGTCGTAAGGCCGTATCTCCGCAACGGTTTATCGTATTCAGACCAAACTTGGTACTTGTACTCACAAGCATGACCTGAGGCTACATGCTGCGTTTCGGCGCAGCGCCACCTACTGGTCCGGAGATATGAAAAATGGCTATTTTTGCTTATAACTTCTGAACAGTTTGTCCAAAAATCATACAATTGGTCTCGTTAGATTCAGGGCAACATGCCGAGTCGACTGATATCCAATTTGACCATATCGGTCATTTTGGCTGTCGGCCATTTTGAATTTTGTGCTAAAATTCTGTATTTTATGAACGCATGAACGGATTGTTACGAAATGTGGTATGGGTCATCAGCACGATGCCCTGAATGAGCCTGAGAAGTTTCGAAACAGCGCCACCTAGTGGTGAATTTTTTTTTTCAAATGCTTATAACTTTGGGTGTGGTCGACTTATTTTCACGAAACTCATCTTTTTAGACTCCTGAATCGTTGCCGAGTCCTACGATACCAAACATGCTAGGTTTCGCCTTACGGTTTGTGTAGCGTTGTGATTTAGCGCTTAAAAAACATTTGGCTATATCTTTGAAACCGCTAGTCCGATCGAGACGAAACCACCGTCAGAAGTTTGGAAACATAGGTCGATAGCTATACGCCAATGCCCAAATGCGAAAATATTGATGTTTAGGGGTAGTAATATTCAATCAAAGTCATGTGTCAGTCATTTTTTTCGTGTTTTTTCATATAAATGTCTATAACTCCGAAGCAAATTGAGATTTTTGCACCAAAATCGACACATATATGTATGGGCTCACTCTGAGGACACATTAAAAAAATGGTGGGACTGAGCCTCTTGGTGGCGCTATAATAGAACAAAACATGAAATTCCCATTGACTTCAATGCAGTTTTGTGAAATAAAATGCTATACTAAACAAATGCATTGGTGTAATATTACGAAACTCAGAATGTGCCATCAGCACCATCCCCTGAAGGTACCCAAAATATTTAGAGACAGCGCCACCTAGTGGTCAAAAGTTATAACAACATTTCCAAAACTGCTAATAACTTTTGAATACATCGGCCTATGTAAATGTCACTGGTCTTAATAGATTCCTTGGGTCAAGCCGAGAACATAGATACCAAATTTTCCTTATTTGGTCAAACTTCTTGTCCGCCATCTTGATTTTCATTCAAAACCTACTTTTTCGAACTCCTCCTAGACCGTTTGTCCGATTTTCACCAAAATCGAATCGTATCATCTCCAGACCGTGCCGACTAAAAGTTATGGATTTCGTGTCGATAGACGAAACCGTTTTCGTATAGCGCAGCAGCAAAGTTGAGGCATGATGCTAATAGCATTAATTAAGGCTTTATCTCTGCAATGCCTTGACATATTGACACCAAACTTTGTATGTGTCATTGTAACTTCACTCTGACCACATCACATCAGTTTTGTAACTGCGCCACCTATTGGTCGAAAGTGATAATCCATCAAATCATATTTTTAATTATTGTTTCTATGATTTTTCAGGCATTTTGCCTAAAATCCTCTTTAAATGTCTTTAATTGCTCATTGTTGCAGTTGGTCTGACACTTTCAGACATGTCGGCATGTCTTGTCGTCTTATTCTGCTTGGCCCCGGTAATGGCTGCTTGCAGCTATATTTATTATTATTATTATTATTATTATTCTTCATTTTTCCGACTGGGAGTCTATGACAGCCCATAGAACCGATTGCGGGAAAGTTTTAATGGTTTGACATTCTGATAGAGGACAGTCCCAACATTAAATACACCAATTTTGGTGTGTCTAAGTCATTCCCTCTAGCGCCACCAACTGTCCAAAGTTGCACTCATGTTTATGCTAATAACTTTTGAACCACAATGGCTAGAAACAAAATTCTTTTTTGCTCTGATTCCTGAGCTCATGACGATTCGATTGCACCATATGACGTCATTTTTCGTCATTATAATTTTTCCGCCATTTTGAATTTTTCAAAAAACCTACTTTTTCGAACTCCTCCTAGGTTGTTGCTCCAATTTCCACGAAAATTGAATCAGATCATCTTCAGACCATGCCGACAAATAGTTATGCAATTCGTGTTGATTCGTCAAACCGTTCTCGAATACCGCGCAAACAAATTTTATGTAGCGCTTGCGAAAACAGACACAAGCCTGTATCTCCGCAACGCTTTATCGTATTCAGACCAAACTAAGCACATATCATCACAAGCATGACCTGAGCCTACATGCTGCGTTTCGGCGCAGTGCCACCTACTGGTCCGGAGATATGAAAAATGGCTGTTTTTGCTTATAACTTCTGAATGGTTTGTCCAAAAATCATAAAAGTGGTCTTGTTAGATTCAGGGCAACATGCTGAGTCGACTGATATCCAATTTTCCCAGATCAGCCATTTTGGCTGTCGGCCATTTTGAATTATGTGCTAAAATGCTGTATTTTAGGAATGCATGAACGTATCGTTACGAAACTCGGTATAGGTCATCAGTACAAGGCCCTGAAGGTACTCAAAAGATTACGAGACAGCGCCACCTTTTGGTCAAAAGTTATAATTAAATTCCCAAAAATGCTAATAACTTTTGACTACGTATGTTTACGCTTGTGGGAAAGTTATGAAATTTGGCACACTGACAGAGGAGAGTCTGAACTATCAGCCTAGCAAATTTGGAGTCTCCAACTCATTTCCTCTAGCGCCACCAACTGTCCAAAGTTGTACTCATGTTTATGCTAATAACTTTTGAACCACAAGGGCTAGAAACAAAATTCCGTTTTCATCTGATTCCGTAGCTCAATACGATTCGATTGCACCCTATGACGTCATTTTCCGTCATGGAAAGTTTTCCGCCATTTTGAATTTTCCGAAAAAACTACTTTTTCGAACTCCTCTTAGACCGTTTGTCCGATTTTCACCAAAATTGAATTGTATCATCTCCAGACTGTGCTGACTAAAAGTTATGGATTTCGTGTCGATAGACGAAACCGTTTTCGTATAGTGCAGCAGCAAATTTGAGGCATGATGCCAATAGCACTTTTCAGGCTTTATCTCTGCAATGCTTTGACATAGACACCAAACTTTGTATGTGTCGTTGTCACTTCACTCTGACCTTATCACATCAGTTTTGTAATCATGTCAACTTGAAAAATATGAATATTGAAAAATATGTTTTATTTTATTTATAAAGGTTTAACATTTAATGATTTTTCAGCATTTGACAGATTATATGTAAAACAATGTTTCCAGTACACCATAGCTCTACAAATTAATATCACAGCCTTTATATTTCAGTAGAAATAGCTGATATACATTAGGGATTCAATATAATTGGTGCTTGGAAGCATCATTGAACAATTGCAACAGATTATTTATTTTTTTTTTTTTTTTTAAATTGACCTGTCGAAAATCCTTATACGTCATTGACCCTTATTGATCATCACTTGTAATACTTATGGCACCAAGACAGAAATTCTATCAACAGAAAACACTGCTTGCATTTGTATTTTATACAGGATAAATATTTTATGGATGGCAGTTCCCATATCACCCAGTAGGCTATGCATCCCTGCAGTTTAGCCTATTGATTGTTCATATAAAGACTTTTATGACTATGTTACAATTAAAATATTATCAAAAAGAAGGCAAAAGTCATGGCGGTGAAGGACATGAGTATAAGAGGAGTTGATTGTTATAATTCTCAGAATTATAGTTTGTACAGATTTTTTTTTACTTTTATACCATAGTCCAGTGGTTCCAATAGTTTTTAGAGTGTTGTACCCCGAACAGATTATTTTTTTAGCAGGGTTAGGCAATCATATATATATTTTTAAATGTTCAATAGAGAAATATGCAATGTATGATTTAAGTATTAAACTTAAAACAGTAGGGGGCGGTAAATCACTGTGTTTATGATTGAGTCAGTCATTAATTTAGTACGGTTACGAAGCAAATGCCTGTATTTATGAATTGTTTATTAAATCATTAACTCCAGTATTCGATCAAAGCCGTACATACGTTCAGGAAACACTGATGTGTGCTGCAGTCCTGCTGTGGCTTTCATTGAATCTTTTTTTGTTACAAAATTGTTCAATACTTTACTGCTTGCGTGTGTGCTTGTGGATTCAGTCACTTTTGACAGCAAACTAAATTTGATATATATTATATATTTGTCATATATTATGCCATTTTGCCTGTTAGAAATACATAGTTGGTTTTAATGTTATAAGGTGTAGTAGAAATAAATTAATGGCAAGAACATAGTCTAGATTCTATGTGGACACAATAATGATTTGATGCAAATAGCAATGCATGCTTTAAACAGTTTAATGTAGCTACCCTCAGTTTAATTGATGTTCTAATTTAAAGTGCTGCCTTCATAAAAACACAGGTAAACACACATTTTTAGATAGTCACTGGATTCACGTCTGCGTACGAAACATTCAAGATCACAAAAAAGTTCAAAGGTAAAACAAACCTTTTAGAAATTATACTAAAAATAATGACAGAATTCTTAGTATGTATTAACAATAAGTAGCATTTTTGTATTTAATTAATTAAATCAATATAATAATAAAAATACATACATTTGTATCATCAATCTGTAGAGGCATATAATTTTTAAGTACAATGTATCTCTAAAAACTTTAAAACATAAACTGGCAGTCTAGTTACAATGTGCATATTTAAAAATGTAAAACAATAGTTTTAAAGTAAAATAAGTTAATAATAAACTATTTAAAATACAAAACTCTTGTATCCAGACACAGGTGAGAATAATGGGCAAATGATGAAAAAAAATTACAACACACTTGAAACATTGGCACCTCAGAAAACAGGAAATAAACATAAGTATAAACTCAGACACTATTGAATTATTTTTAATCAAAACACCAGTCCTAGAACAGAAACGAAGCATGACAGTTCCGAAATGCAGCTCTTCATGCCTAAATAGTACATCACAAAAGCCACTGTGGTGTTGGGCAGAAAGACTAAGGTGGAGCAGAGCGAGGAAGACACCACACAAGTGCAGGAAGAGCCCATGGGTGTGCAGTGGACAAAGAGACCAATACAAAATCAATGGAGGTTACCATGGCAGAAATGGCATAGTGGGATGCCTTGGAAGACCAAGGCAAAGTGAGGAAGGCTGGAGAACCAAGGTGATACCACTGTACTGAAGGGCCAAGGTGGAGGTAGAAGGTCTGCAGATTGAGGTACAGCTGCTGGAAGTAACAAAGGTGGTGGAGCTGTAGGGATGGACTACGGTGTTTTGGAGGGTGCAGACAGAGTCAGTTGTTTTAACTAGGAGATGACAGATGATGTGCAGTGTCCACATAGTCCTACAACACAGTAAAATAAAATGTTGTTGTTTATTGCAGTTGTATAGGATGTTAAGCAGATTAACAAGTAGTAGGCAAGTGACAAATATATGCAAAACACCAATTCTAAATATTACATATACTCACATTAAATTCATTTTAAAGATGTTTTTGTTCAGTAAGAATGACAGAGTGGGATGTGTTGATGACGCCAGAGAGTTGGAGAATCACTTTGATACCAGTGGATCAGATGACCAAGTGGAGATTGAAGATATGCAGGTCAAGGTGAAGCTGGTGGGAATGAGGATGATGATGCAGCTGGAGGGATGAAGGTCCCTGGTGAAGCTGAATTATTGGAGGGTGCAGACATAGCGGTAAGCCTGGAAGTCTGTTGTGGAACCAGGTGGATCACAAACCAGGGCAGAGTCAGAATGATGAGTCTGAAGAAATGAGAACACACTAGAAACATAGGCACCTCAGAAAACACGAAATAAACATAAGTATAAAGTCTGAAACTATTGAATATTTTTAATCAAAACACCAGTCCTAGAACAGAAATGAAGCATGACATTTCCTGCAGTTCCAAAAGGCAGCTCTTCACGCCTAAATACTACATCACAACAGCCACTGTGTTGGTAGGCAAAAAGACTAAGGTGGTCTAGAGCGAGGAAGACACCCAGTGGAGGAAGAGCCCATGGGCGTGCAGTGGACGAAGAGACCAATGCAAAATCAATGGAGCTTACCACGGCAAAAATGGCATAGTGGGATGCCTTGATGGAGCCCGAAGGAATGGAGGCTCATTGTGGAGAGGGTGCAGACCAGTGCAGATCAGATGGAAGACCAAGGCAAAGTGAGGAAGGCTGGAGAACCAGAGTGAAACCACTGCACTGGAGGGCCAAGGTGGAGGTAGAAGATCTGCAGATTGAGGAACAGCTGGTGGAAGTAACAAATGTGATAGACCTGGAGGGATGGATTACAGTGTTTTGGAGGGTGCAGACAGAGTCAGTTGTTTTAACTAGGAGGTGACAGATGCTGTGCAGTGTCCACATAGTCCTACAACATAATACAATAAAATGTTGTTGTTTATTGCAGTTTTATAGGATGTTAAGCAGAGTATGCAAGTGACAAATATATGCAAAACACCAATTGTAAATATTAAATATACTCACATTAAATTCATTTTAAAGATGTTTTTGTTCAGTAAGAATGACAGAGTGGGATGCATTGATGGCGCCAGAGAGTTGGAGGATCACTTTCATACCAGTGGACCAGATGACCAAGTGGAGATGGAAGATGCACAGTTCAAGGTGAAGCTGGTGGGAATGAGGATGATGGTGCAGCTGGACGGATTGAAAGTCCCTGGTAAAGCTGAATTATTGGAGAAGGTAGACATAGCGGTAGGCCTGGAAGTCTGTTGTGGAATCAGGTGGATCACAGACCAGGGCAGAGTCTGAATGATGAGGAACCCGTTGAAGCCGAGGGACAATAGGCCATATAGTAGAGCCAATGGAGTGAGAAGCCAAGGTGGAGCCAAGGCAACAGAGATCAAAATCAAACAGGTTAGCAAACTGAGAAAATCGCTAGCAATCAGCTGAAGAAACAGAGCACTTTGAATACATAAGAGATAATAATGAACTAAAATAGACACAAATAAGCATAATGGCTAACCAAGGAAACGAATAAGAACACACTACAAATATAAGCAACTCAGAAAACAGGTAGTAAACACAGGAAAATTTGAACAAAATGAACATTACAATAGTAGTTCTAAAACAAAACAAAACATAAATAATATTGATGCCTAATGACTACCTTGAACCAGCAAGTTTTCAGTCCTACTCTTGAGCATTGGCTATTATGCAAAGCCACACGTACTGTATGGGACTTGTCACTACATGGTGGGTACATTTGTAATGTAGTTATAAGTATCTACACTTGTAAATGCAATATAATTTTGTTTACATTGCATTTACAAGTATACATCCAAACAATGCATTTTAAAAAATCCATTGAATATACATTGTATCCACATTGAAATACAAAGTGTAAATTAGTTATTTTTTGTACTACTGTCCTGTTGTGAACAAATTCTGCTTAAGGAAGTATGCATGTTGTCATTACTATGCCACATCTGTGTATCATCTTGTATAATGTTGAAATGCCCTCATAGTATACCTACAAACATAAAAAAAAAAAAAAAACATACTTTTCAATGATGTTTTAACTTAACAAAATACTAAATATGAAAGTTAAACATTTATGCAAAATAGCATTAATAAAAAAAAAATATTAATACTCACATCAGGTCTGTATTTAGAAGCATAGTTTTAGCAAAGTGCAGTCTTTTGGTTGTGTGCTGTGCATCAAATGAAGTGGGGAATTTTCTCAAATAGGTTGATCAGATGGTCAGTTGTTTTGAACTAGAATGTGACGGATGACTTGTAGTGTCCTCATAGTCCTACAAAATAGTAAAACAAAATGTTGTTGTTTAATGTAGTTTTATGCAACATAAGAAAATGTATGAATAATATGATTATGAAAAGCACATTCAAAACAGTATTGAATAAATAATAAATATACTCACATCTCTGTGAAGATCATGTTTTGTTCAACAAGAAAGCCTGCTTATTTTTTCTTTTTTTCTTTCCTATGTTGTTGTAGATGGTAAGAGATGATTGTAGATGGTAAGAGATGAAATGTTCTTTTAACAGGCGATGGTCACTTGTTTTTGTTCAGATGAAGGATGAGATGGTCAAATCTTTGAGCAGAGATTGAAAAGTTCAGTTGTCCATAAGCTCCAGATTGTCTATTGCTTGAGAAAGGTTTCTGCTAGGGAATGTGAAAGTAACACTACAATTTTTGGCATTTTACAATAAAAAAAAAAAAAAAATCATAATTTACTTAAATGAATAAATAAAATTCCCTGTATACAAAATGTATACGATTATTACATCATAGGCCATGAAAACAGTGCTGTAAGTAGAACTACATATCTTCAACTCAGCATAAAATTTGCTGTAGAATGATGATATTGAAGAAAAACACCTTAGCTAGTTCAGGAAAATCACATTATACGTCCCTGATTTACAATGTATTTGCTTTTGATGTAAATATATCTGACATGCTAGTTTATTTTAAAACATTTTAGAAAATAAAAAATTACCACATGCTAAACAGAAAATTGCTTGTTCTACTTAGAAACTGACAAAATGTTCACCAAATGCAACTACTTTACAGCATGGACATAGCTTGTGTGGAAGCCATTCTGAATCTCTGTTCAGAACTGATGCAAAAAATCTTTTGATGCCTGTTATTTAAAAAATTCAAGTATGTAATTTGAATCCTAGAAACCTGAATACCTAATATGATGGTCTGGCCCCATAGTCCAAATGTCAAGCTAAAACCATGTTATAAAGTGATAACTCTAATGGGTGTGGTTTTGCATAATAGCCCAAAGTTGCTGATTCAAGCTTAATAAAAATGTAGTGAAAAAAAAAAAAGAGGAAACCTGGGTTGGCTGGATATATTTTTTTGAATATATATATATATATATATATATATACAAATTACCCATTGTACTGATTTTGCAACAAATTTCTAAACAAAACAAAAACTGTTACATGGACAATAAATCATTGGCAATTGTTGTAATTTTAGAGGCTATATCTATGTCATATAAATCTTTTTATAAATAAACATATTTTGTAGTTACTACCATAATTTTATCTCCCAATTCCTGCAGCATGGCCTACTTAAAATCCACTATGGATTATGGAGTTGATTGGCACAATTTTAAACTATAAAACAAATATATAAAAAACAATATAAGTTAAACAATTTTGGAGTGATCTCGGACCTGACTCCTTGGTCCAAATGCATTGGTGAATTTAGATAACCTCAAGTCGATCACATCCTCAACAGTAGCAATGACTTTATCAAATGTCTGCCTTATAAACTTTTAGTGGTAATTTACACACCATGGTGACCATGGTAAGGGTGAATCAGGATTTCTATTCTGGAGAGGGGGCGTGAGAAATGGCTATTATATATCTAAGGAACATAGAAGGTGCACAAATGATCCATTCCTGGCTGCAAGAGAAAGTGATAAAAAAACAAGTTTTGTTTACTCATAATTAAAAAGAGATTCAGTAGTTTGATGCAAATTTAAAAACATTTAAAAATAAACCCTATGCCAATCAACCCCTGTGCCAGCCAACCCGGTCTCCATTTTTCCCTCCCCTAGGGAGCCGCCTTGTCTATTGCCTCCCTACCCACCCCGTCCCCCAATAGCAGGCGGAATCTTTACCACAAATTTGATCACAGCAGTGAAATGAGTATTGCCTGATGAAAACTATAGTAAGTTTGCACAATGTCAACACTTATACCTTCCATATCTTTAGTATAAACGTGATCTAATAATGTACCTTTTTCTGTGGTTGGATTCTGTACATGTTGACTGTATCCATGAGTTTCCATTAATTTCACAATTGTAGATGAAGTAAAGATGTCTTCATTAAAGTCTCCCATGATTATTTTCTGTCCTGGATGGTTTTCCACCTCTTCAATAACCTGTAATAGCTGCTGTCGAAACATGTCAGTTTTATATGAATTGGGCCTGTACAACAGCACAGCAGTCAAATTGACATGTGGAACTGTAAAGTATAAACATTCTAAGTTCCAGTTCTCAGGAGTAAAGATGTCACACTCAATTTTGTCAGAACAATATATTCCAACTCCACCTCCTCTCTGATGTTTTAGATCAGTAAAAACAGCAGTACTGTTGTCATAACACTTAGCTCTTGGGTTGTGCTTGAACACAAATTCTGGAATTTGTGGTTCTTGTGCTTTGTCCTCAGCATTTAGCCACGTTTCTGTCAAACAAATACAATCAGCGTTCATTAGAGCTTTATGCGCAACAACATCCTGAATGTGAGCTTTCAGACTTTGTATATTAACCAGTGCTATTCTGAATGTACCAAGTGATTTAGTAAAACTGTACTCTTCCAAAGGGAATTTTGGCATATCTTTCAAGGCCAACTCAATTTTGTCATTACAAAATATAGCCGACTCTTTAAAGTCCTCAATTATTAGCCCACTGAGAGATCTTACACGGCTCAATGCAACATATGCTTGCCCTGCTGTAAAGATTTTCTTTAGTGATACAACAGCTTTATCTACTGTGAGTCCTTGAACTTTGTGAACTGTACATGCCCATGCTAATCTGAGAGGAAACTGACGCCTTATACCACCATCATTTGTGACTTGGTCTTCTTGTACTTCAATTACTGTTGAATTTTGTGAAAATCTCTGGCGCGTTTTAGATCTCTGAATTTTACCAACATTTGGATTATCAAACTCCACATGAATAGCTGACGGGAAATCATCATCATTGTTTCGACTTTCACTGATGTGGACCACTGTACCAAAAGCTCCATTGACGAGACCATCTGCAACATCAATATTTTTTTTTAACATGACCTTTGCTCCAATACCCAGGGAAACGCATGCAGACAAACATGAATTGAAAACTTTTGTATGAAATCCAACTTTACGTTCCATTCGTCCAGTTTTTGAATTTTTCACATAATCTTGAGCATGTATACTGATTGCCTCTGGACAACATTCATGTAGTCTTTCAATGTTGTATTTATCAACTTCAGCATTCGTAGAGAATATGTGAAGATCATTACAAGTCTCTCCTGTTTCACAGTTTTTCAACATAGCAATATCAGCTGTGGCAAGACATTCGTTTTTCTTTCGTACTCTGAGCCGATTTAACATTTCAGCAAAACTTGAATCTTGTTGTCGAACAACTTTAGTTAATTCAGCAAGTTCAAAGTTATTCTCCCATAGGTTTACTCCTTTTGCATCAGCATAGAGAGCAGTGCCTTTAACAGGCGGAAGCTGAAAATAATCTCCCACTGCAAGAATGCTCACTTTTCCAAAGAGAGAGTAGTCACCAGTTTGTTTTATTTGTCGCAACCTTCCGTGAATATATGACAGCAGACGATGGTCAACCATAGACACTTCATCAATAATCAAAATTTGCAAACTACCCAATTTTGTCCGTAAAGAGTTTATTTTGTCATCACCAAGAGGCTGATATGGCAGTTTGACGTTTGCACCAATTGCAAATGTATGATGTAAAGTGGAAGCTCCGATGCTATATGCGGCAACTCCTGTAGATGCGCTTAAAAGTACAGTAATGTCATCAGGATTCTCAGACAGCTGAGATAACAGTCTGGAAGACTCATACTGTATTGCCTTAATAAGATGACTTTTTCCTGTGCCTGCTCCACCAGTAAGAAATAATCGAAATGGTTCAGGGTTTTGTCCAAGTATTTTCTGTAGACACCACTTTTGCACTTTGTAGAACACAGCAGATTGTTCCTCATTTAGTGACCTCAGTAAATGCAGTGCATCATCTCTTGGCATTGTAGTGTGGTTTGTCTCAATTGTACACACAGTTTGAGGATTTCCTGTAAGATCTGGAATAAGTTCTTGAGTGTCATTTTCATCAGGCAATAGTTTATCCTTCATCAGTTCTATGCATTCATCACGCTGTTTTTCTGTTTCAGGACATATCTGGGCCCAAGCATCTTCTAAATACACATCTTGCTCTAAAAGCTGTTTAGCTCTGTCTATTTTGTCACTTTCCTTTTCAAACAATTCTCTGTTGCCATCAACAATGGATTTCACTAGTTTCACGTCACAACCACTTTTTATGACACCACTTTTGTAAAACTCCTCATATGTGGTATAGTTGCTCGGCTTCAGATCACAGTCATCGTAATATGGTAAGAAAAGCTGCAGCAATGAATGATAATATTTTTCTGGATCTTTAGTGGGTGAAAACCTTGGGTACCTCACTACTGCAGGTTCAGTTCGTGTCCTTCGTTTGACATGGCCATTGTTATTATTCAGTTGAATTATTTCATTTTCATTTGTTTTGTTATGTGAAGAAACCTCTGATTTTGTCAGAACTCTGTACTCAGAACAAAACCTGGCAAGACATATGTTTTCTAGTGGTTCTTTCTCTGGTCTGTTTTTGTACCTGTCAATGAGACTTGTCATCCAAAAACTGCTTTCATCATCAGACTGGTCATTTTCCACTTTGTTTCGCAGCATGTTCAAAGGCAAACTCATCTTTACAGGATTTTGTCCTACCGGAATAAATTGTACTTTACGAGAACATTCCTTCAAATGCATTCCTGTTAGTCTGTACACAGCCTCTTGAGCAGAGATTTCTCTATTGTGCAGATAGACACTTCCCAACTGTTTTAATGACGCTTTAGCATCAAGATTTCCATTCATAGCCTCGCTCTGAGTACGCTGGAGTAACAGACCCATCTCTTGTTCTGCTTTTGTGATGTAACTGATTATATAGACCACTACAGAAAAAGCATCTGTGACATACTGAATATCCATATTCCCTTGCCAAGCACGCAGTAAATCTCTGTTATACTGGTTTACCCAAACATCTTTTGGATTTCTTTTCAAGACAATACTTTTCTTTTTGGTACACCTGTTGTATGCTTTTTCAAACATAGTTTGATTAATCCCAATAGATGAAAAAAAGGCATCAACTGAATCAAAATTGACATCAGAATATAAAGCAGTTTTGACTTTCTTTGTAATTGCACTTGCTGTGTCATCTCCATCTTTCCCTTTCAACTCATCTGCATGACTTGGTCTTGTAATAAACGTACGACTGGATGGTGGTCGTGGGAAATTAAATCTACAAACTGTATTTTTCTTGCGACATGTTTTTGAATGTCTTGTACTGTGCTTCTGAACACTGTTCACTGTTTCGTAAAGTACAGTATCATTTTCTGGTGGTATCTCACAAGTGATGTAAGTGTCAATGAACTCAGCAACCGCAGGATCATTGTCTGCGTCATTATCATTGAGCTTCGGAGCATCTTCCACCCAAAACAGACAGTGAACATGAGGAGAACCACGCTGTTGAAATTCAACACGATAAAAGTAGTCTTTTATCTGGCCAATAGGTTTTGCTGGTGACATTATGACATTTTTTAGAAAACAATGCCATCTGTGATCAAACATTCTTGCTGCAGTGACAGGATTTCGTCTTATGAGTCCACACTTTTCAGACCAGTCAAGCTCATCAGCATTTATTTGTTTCCCCTCTTGCTTAATAATAGTGTTCATCATTTCAGGCCATCTCAGATCAGCAGAACTAAAAGATGCAAAGAATGTTGGTATGCCTAGTTGTCTTATCAGGGCAAACAGATCTTTTTGCGTAGACATCCAATAGGGAGGAGTTCCTCTTACTGGTCTTAAGAACTTATATCCTTCATCATAATGTAGTATTCTTTGCAAAGAATCAGAGTCCGTCAGCATATCTTGTGTTACCTTTAAGCAATTTTTTTCAGAGCCTTTTCTCAGTGCAATTGATACATTAGACACAATTTGATCAACTTCTGATATATATTGTGCATAAAAAATGAAGTCTGTGCTGTGTGCAAAACGTCCATCTGCATTTAGAATTCTTGCATTTAGATATCGTGACAATGTGATTTTTTCCTGTCTTTCGTCATGAAATGTTGGACCACCAGTAGGATAGAGAACAGGGAAACACTTTGCCTCATTGTCTTTTTCAGTTAGTAGCCTAACAGGACTGTTACCTTCTCCTGGAGCAACATTTAGTACATCATGAAAATGTTGATCAATTATTTCTGAACCCAGATCAACAGGTTGTAGTGATGTGTCTGACAGAAGACCATTTTGTTCTTTAATATATGTTATATCTTCCTCTGGATCATCTCCAGCTCCATTATGATCATCATTTTTATCAGTTACATCTTGTTCCTCCACTTCAAAATCATCAGCATCCTTGTCTGATTCATCAGTTGCATTCAAAGAGTTTACCCACTGCTCATTAAACTCAACATCATTATACCATTTATTATGTCTCATCAAATAAGACAGTGCATGTCTGACACGATCAGTGCTGACATATTTATATTCATAATGGCCTTTATATGTTAATTTCCGTTTCAGTTTTATTCTTATCATGTGGTCATCACATTCATTACGTGGGAGAATATTTGAGACATCTGTGGTATTAACAGGAACACACACTACAGGTCCATGACAGCCATTCTGTTTTCCACGGGGAAGACAAAGCAACTTCATAAAAGGAATATTGCGTGCAATAAGATGTTCTTCCAACGAGTTCAGACCTTTTAGTTCTTTTGGAACGTCCACCAAATGCATGTTGTTGGCAACACTCTCTTCAGGCAGTTTCCCACCAAGGATTTTACGATGACATGTATAGCAAATCCACAATTTACAAGCCGGATTAGCTGATAAATGGCATCTATTCTCACATTCATTGCTGCATTCATGTAAATACTTCAATGTGATGCATCTTTCAGCCAAATCAGTAATTTGTTGACCTCTGGTTTTATAGCAATCTCTTCTACATTCAACGACCTGTTTTCTGAACAATAAACGATGACAAACACAGCAAACAAATTCTGGACCTGTATTGACTTCTTGATGAAACTGATTAATAGTGAAATCAATGTCTTTCTGTCTCTCCCTCTGTTCTGCAGAAATTTCAGATCTTTTTTGTTTTTTACTCATACGAAAATTTTCATCGTCATGGTATTTCTTTTTAGAGTATTCACAAACACTTGTTTTAAATGCGAGGTTTCTGCGATATTTTCTCTTTGAGTATTCACAAACACTTGTTTTAAATGCGAGGTTTCTGCGATATTTTCTCTTTGAGTATTCACAAACACTTGTTTTAAATGCAAGGTTTCTGCGATATTTTCTCTTTGAGTATTCACAAACACTTGTTTTAAATGCAAGGTTTCTGTGATATTTTCTCTTTGAGTATTCACAAACACTTGTTTTAAATGCAAGGTTTCTGCGATATTTTCTCTTTGAGTATTCACAAACACTTGTTTTAAATGCAAGGTTTCTGTGATATTTTCTCTTTGAGTATTCACAAACACTTGTTTTAAATGCAAGGTTTCTGCGATATTTTTTCTTTGAGTATTCACAAACACTTGTTTTAAATGCAAGGTTTCTGCGATATTTTCTCTTTGAGTATTCACAAACACTTGTTTTAAATGCAAGATTTCTGCGATATTTTCTCTTCGAGTATTCACATACACTTGCTTTAAATGCGAGGTTTGTGCGATATTTATTCTTTGAATATTCAGACACACTTGCTCTAAAGGCTTTATTGCTCTTATACTTGGTCTGAGAATAGTACCGAACAAGTCTTTGAAAACTAGCATTTTTGGAATACTTAATCTTTGAATTTTCACGTTTTGACTCCTGTACATGAATATTGTTCTTATATTTCTTTCGAAGCTGATCAAGTTTCTTCTCCTTATAATCAGTGTCTTCACAGTATTTGGTTTGACAAGTTTCAATCATATTCTGCCTATATTCTCGGTTTTGACGGTATTTCTTTTTAGAACTCTCTATTTTTTTCTGCCTAAAATCGGCATTGCTGTGGTATCGCTCACATGCTCTTTTGGATTTAGAGTTCTCATCTGTGTCATTTAATTTCCTTTTTCGCAAACAGCGATTTGTCCTCTGATCATGCACTTCAATGTTACAAGCTTGTGCACAAACATTAGCTTGATTTCTATGTTTAACACATGTAACAACTTCATAGTGATTTCCATTGCAGTGCTTCAAATAGATTGCATTATCTGTAAATGACTGTTCGGTAGGGGCGTGTGCATTCCATCTGTCATCATTAAAGGTCATTATATTTATTTTTAAAAAATCAGCTAGACCAAATAATTCCACATGACTTCCCCACGTTCCTGAAAAATACATTTTAGACTGTGTCAAATAATCTTTCATTGATCTGTCCTCTTCTCTTAAATATTTCACAAATTTAGAACTGTTATCTTCCAGATGTTTAACAACTGCACGCCTGATTTTCAGGTGTTTCTCTTGATTGCCGCATACTGCATGTGCTATTGATCTAAACAAGCAATTACCGTCTCCTTTAATGCCCTTTGTTTTACACGGTACTCCTAAAGAACACACATTTGTGGCTTGAACAACAACGCTTTCATTAGTCAGCTGTAAGCATGCACACAGAGCATCCTCATCTGCATATGTTAACGGTTTGAAACTAAACTCAGTATTTACTGTAGGGCCAATAATGATATCATCATCATCCATTAATAAATTATCATGTAACTTGCTTATATGTGAAATTTTGGACTTTGTCTGTACACGTCTATTTTTCTTACTTGAATTCACACAGGTGTCAACCGATTTGCACATAGTTGCTGGTTTGTCTACACGTGTTTGTTTACCAGTGTCTGCGACACACTTACTCTGCTTTGTTGCTCTCGTACGTGAAACTTGTGTGACGCTTTTTTTAACAGACTTACATGACCTTGTCTCAACAGTTAAAGGTTTGGAACTTAACTCGGCATTAACTGTAGGTCCAACAATGACATCATCCATTAATACATTGTCATGCAACTTGCTCACATGTGAAACTTTCGACGTGGTCTGCACCCGTTTATCTTTCTTACTTGAATCCAGACATGTCTTAACAGATTTGCACATAGTTGCTGGTTTCTGTGCACATGTTCGTTCACCAGAGTCTCCAACACACTTACTCTGCTCTGCTGCACTCGTAGGTGAAACTTGTGCGACGTTGCCTTGTTGACCAGACCTACATGAACGCATCTCAGCACTCGTTGCCTTATCGATTACTGTTGCTGTCACACCCGTCACTTCAAATGATTCTCCCTGACCTTTCAGTGATGTGGCAAGGTTATCAACATGATAAAACAACATGTAAATGTCGTCACAATAAACTACTACGCTTGTGCCTGCATTAGACTTAACCATACCTTTATCATCACGTGAATGGGAATCAACCACAGCAAACATTGACCCTGCCTTTATAACTGCACAAATGTAGCCATAAATGTTCAACAAACATGCATCAGACTGAAACAGGGCCCTCTGAAGTGCATCCTCTATAGACATGCACACACCTCTCAATGCACCATCATACACATCATTACCAAAAACACCACTCAGAGAATCTGACATCTTTATTGAGAATGTTGTGTTGAAGAGTGTGTGCACAGTTGGCAATTCTGGAACAGCAACATAACCACGCCATGCTGAATCATTGATCTTCCCCTGTAAGTCCATGGATGTGTACAGGTCATCTCCATGCAACAGAACAGCATCCAGGTCATCTCTTGTCCACGTCAGCACATCCTTCAGCACACTCATCATGACTGCTGTGATGCTGTTTGCTGCACACTGTCTGCCACGGTTGAAACCAAATCTGGAATCAGCTTGATGGAAGGAACCCTGTAAGACTCTCTGTGGAAAATAATCAGAGTTATCGACATCAAGAGATGAACACATCGGAAGGTTATTGGAATCCATTGAAACATTATTGCAAGCCATTGAGGGGTTATTGTAAACCATTGAGGGATTATTGTAAACCATTGAAAAATTATTGGAACCCATTGAAAGGTTATTGGAAGTCATTGGAAGGTTATTGGAAGTCATTGGAAGGTTATTGGAAGTCATTGGAAGGTTTTTGGAAGGTATTTGGAAGTTTTTGGCAATTGCCGGAAAGTTTTGGAAATCCAGGCTCTCGACAGTAGAACCAGAGAACGATGCCTTTTTTTCAAGAGGAGGCATAACCTCAGCCAACTCCATGGAGGAAGTGAGCAGAACGCGCTCAGCATTCCTCCTCTTTGCCGCCCGGGACCGACGGAAACCCTTTCCACGTGGCATCTGCAATTATATGAAAACACACAGACATATACAGACATATATATATATATATATATATTTATTTGTGCCCTTAATTTGTACATCCTTTTTGACAAAAACGTTCTCCTGAACACATTACAAATGTGTTTACATTCACAAAAATACACGGGTACAAAAATAATTTTTCATTATAACTAAATTACCAATGACCAATTGATTCAATTAACTTGTAAACTGTAAAATAAAGCATGTATTTAACTTCTACACAATGCCTTGTATTACCTATATTTTCACATAGATAAAAAATAGTTTACCAGGCCTTACCTTAGATTACTTCTGAAAGTCTTCTGAAACACAAGGAAAAATCTCAAATTCAGTTCACACAACATTAATAGACAATTAGTCACCAATTATGATAATCAATTATAATAATCAATTTCAATGAGTATCAGTATTTGTTTCATTAAAAAGACAAACTCATAAAATTCATTAAAAATATATATATAATTAGTCTTTTCAATCTATTAAAAATGTACTACATTACACATTCACCAAATAATCACTATTAAAAATATTTGAGCTTTTAATGATTTTATATTGTAATCATTTCACAGTTATTCTCCACATTAGAAGCAAATTAATCTCAGTGGCATCATTTCAAAGACAGGGCTTAACCTAAACCAGGATTAGGCCTTAGTTCAATTATGATATTTAAGTAGGTTTTATAAACATGCCCTAGAAAAAACATTACTAGTGTGCATATTGAGACAAAACAATGATATTAAATAATATATATTTTGATAATATAATATATATTTTAAGATATGTCTAAAATCACTCAAACATGCATTTTACCCTTGGACTAGCTTAAGCCTTGAATGTGAAACCAATGGAGTAAATTTTAAATATTTAATTGAGGATAGGAGCAGAATGCAACTCAATGCATATATTTATAATATTTAAGAGTGCTGGCCTACATAATTAGAATACGTAAAGTAGCACAGAGGCAACACTATACACTTTTATTTGCACAGACGTGTTTCTACGCATGCCATCACGCAGATCGTCAAACTTCATTAAATATTATTTCTCGTAAGGTTCGAGTGGTGTCGTGTGTGTGTGTGTGTGTGACAGAGAGGAATTAGAAACAAGCAGAATGTGGTTGTTTGTAAAGCACACGCATCATCATGTATCTGTTTTAAAACTAAGCTAAGACATAAATCTGAAATTATCTTAATCAATATAGAATCGCTGGAGAGAATCTATAACACAATATCACATAAATTAAACAAACTGTTATGCGTAGCGTGCCAAGTTGATGCTTCATCTGCAATACAAACTGGTTTACTCTCGCACATCACGGGACCAGACTGTAATCGCAGCTTTGCACTTAAAAAAAAATGCATTTCATCATATCACAAATGCAATTAATTGTTCATCGCTAAGCTAACACATATGTATCTGTTACACTATATAGTGTCTGTATAGAATTAATAGTAGAATGAAGTAGAGAAATAATAACAAATAATATTTTGTAAACCAGCTGTTTCGTTGCAGTAATGAAACAAAACACATCAATACAAATGTCAGGATCCCAATGAACACTTAAATTAAAACATAACAAACCAGTATATAATACATACATGCACGTAAGCGTGGCCAATGTGGCAAAAATATCATATAACGATTATTTAAATAAAATAAAAAATCACAATTAACAAATTTATCACAGTTCTTTTTATGTTGGTTTTACCATTTTGCAAGTAACTAATCTCCCTATTTTTTAAACAAAACATTACAAGGTAACAAAAAGTAACAAAAAAAAATAATTGCAAGCATTTAGGCCAAAGTGGCAAACATAAAAATCGTTGTCAATATTTTCTTTGTTATTAAAAATTACAAACAAAGATACACATTGCATATACACACCAAAATATTCAAATAAACAATGCTTTATATATTATTATTACTTTTCACCTACAGTAGGTGTTAAACAGTAACATTAAAATACAAAAATAAAACACTAAATTGACTTTACTGTATTTATAGATTGATTCGTATTAAAGCTACTAGTAAAGTTCTCAGTCAACAGCAAATAGTTATTTTCTCCTAGTCCCCATTGACTTCCTTAGTATAGTTTTCCCTACTATGCAATTCAATGGAGGTCAGCAACTTTATGGATAGATACATTATTCAAAATATCTTATTTTGTGTTCAGCACAAGAAAGAAATTAATACAGGTTTGGAGCAAATTTAGAATGAGTAAAAAATGACACAATTATCATTTTTGAGTGAACTTTTCTTTTAATGATAAGCCGAAACATGTTTATTAT